>NW_028249380.1:0-168354 GCF_964263255.1 Lissotriton vulgaris
AGAGAAACTTTCCCCTTCACAAAATCATTGTAATGATAGAGAGGAAGGGCTGGACAGACAAGCCCCATAGGCTGCCATTATCTGTCTGGAAAAGGGTTACCGTGCCTTTAAGGAACTCTCCGGAGCCCCTCGGTATCCCATGATGCACAGCAAACTCCTTTTACTTTCACTTCTTTTTTCCGGCTCCTGCTAGCAGGACCCTGGAGCGTTGAGCTCTCCCTTGTTTGGGTTTAATTCGATTTTTTGACACTTTTTAAAGTGTTTAGAGTGTTTACTCGACGTCTGCCTTATCCTTCTATCATTTGCTGGTTCTTTTTACCAGTTTCCTGCCACTTTTCTGTTGAAAATGCCTGCATTATTCGACAGGTGTCCGGAGTGTGCCAGGAAGAAGGCCAGATCAGATGTCCATAGAGTGTGCATCCTTTGCCTACCTTCATCTCGTGTCCCGGAGGATTGTGAGATCTGCAGGTCCTTTTCCAAAAGGACCCTGAGGGACGGAGAGAGGACCCGGCTTCAAGGTCTGGAGAAGAGGAGACTTCAGGATGAAGGTGGGTCTGGGCATGGGAGGACTGGTTCTGGGTCCTCTGCCCGTGCTGAGGCCTCTGGGGGGGCTCCCCAGTCAAGAGAAGACCAGGAAACGGCACAGATCTCCGTCGACGTCGATGGCATCGGCGTCGAGAGGATTGACCACCGTGTGCTCCGAAGCGGCGTCGACGTTCGACATCGAGGGGGCTGACGTCAAGACCTCGGACTAGGTTGACTTCGAGAACTTCATCACCGTCGAGGAGTCGTCGACGTCGTGATGGGTCCAGGCACCGGCGCTCGCCGTCGAGGCGACACCGCCGTTTGCCGTCGAGGTCTACTCGGCGTTCGACGTCGAGGAGCAGAGGATCAACGTTGAGGAAAAGGAGATCGACGTCAAGGTCTAGGAGATCGACGTAGAGGGATGTGTCGACGTCGAGGCATTCGACGTCGAGAAAAGATAAGTCAACCTCCAAGAGGCGGTCCAGGGCAAGGACGGCGTCCCCGGGCTCGGTGGTCAGCCTGTCCTCTGCTTCTACGAGCCCCCGGTCGCGGCGTGGCCGGCGTTCGTCTGGTAGAAGGTCTGCCGCTAGGACTTCATCGCGAAGACCTACAAAGAAGAAGAGAGTGGTTAGATCGTCCGACTCAGAGTATTCTCAAATCTACTCACCTTCTCGGGCAAGGTCTCTGACGCCGCCTCCGTTGCCACAGAAGAGTCCCTCTCTTCCACCACCTCCGCTTCTGAAGACTCACCCTCCTCCTCTTCCTCCTCTGCCGAAGACTTCTCCTCCTCCTCCTACACCGCATCGTCCTCCGCTTCTTCCACTGCGGCCTCCTCCGAGGTCCATATCGCTGCCGCGCTTCCCCTCACCACCTAAGGGGACGCCACAGCCGAGGACTCCGGCCCTCTGTCCGCCACCAACCAGGCCAGTGGATTGGCCGAGACCTAGGAGGTCCAGATCGCGATCTAGGCGAAGACATTGCTCTAGGAGTGGCCGTTCATCCACACGGTCCCGGTGTCGCCACAGAAGAGACAGGTCGAGATCCAGGCATACGGATTCGTCCAGTGCTAGGGGGGTATTCGCCCACCCTGTCGGATTCTCCCCACACGAGAGTATCGCCGGTGGACGATATTGTGTCTTTTCAAGAGGTGCTCCTGCTCCTGCGAGGAGCGGCGAAGCGGGGTATTACCCTGACGGTCCCCACACCATCTATGTCAGTGATCTTCGAGACCCTACATAAGCAGCAGCTGTCTCGACCACTGTTGTCCTTGGTGTCGGGGCTGGAACTTTTTCTGACGCCGGCGTCAACAAGATCTGCTCCCTCCCAGTTGCAGAAAAAATACAGGGCCCCAGACTCCGATCCGTCGCTCCTCAGATCGAACCCGGTGCCGGACTCGGTGATTGTCAATGCGGCGAGGAAACAGCACGCTACGGCCCCTTCCTCTACGGTGCCTCCAGACAAAGAGAGCCGTATGATGGACTCGGCGGGGCGTAAGGTGTGCGGCACGGCTGATACTTCAATGAAGCGGCTAGTGCAGTGGCTCTCCTGGGTCGATACGACCGGTCGCTATGGGAGTCCCTGCAACAGTTCCTGGAGCTCCTTCCCAGGGACAAAAGGGAGGACTTTCAGGAGATCATAAACAAAGGAATGATGGTGTCCAACCAGGTGATCAGCGATGCTGCGGATTCCCCCTTACTGGGGCGCATGGCTACTGCCACGGAATCAACCTGCGACGGCATGCCTGGTTGCGCCTGTCGTCACTAAAGCCAGAAGCACAACAGAGGGTCGCTATGTGGACGAGGAGATGGCCTGCATGAAGGCGGAGGCTGAAACCCTGACGGCTGTCGGGTTTGAGAAGCCGAAAGAACAAAAGAAGACTTTCCGTCCTTTCCTGTCCCTGCCCAGGGCAGAGGGCAGGGACGTCAGACTGGGCAGCAGCAACATCAGCAGCAGCAGTACCAGTGACGCCCGTTCCAGAAGAGGCAGAGGGGTAGAGGCGGCCAGCAGTCCTCCTCGACGCCTAAAGGCCCGGCCGCGTCTAGGCCCTGAGGTGCTACTTCCCCCTCGTCTGTTACCCGCTCCGGTGGAGGGAAGCATACAAAATCACTTGGCAGAGTGGAGAAAAATTACTCCGGACAAGTGGGTGCTGACTATTGTTTGTAATGGATACAGTCTTCGTTTCCTCAGCCCGCCTCCAGCGATTCCACCGGTTTGCTCGCAGTACCAGCTGCGCAAGCTCCCAATCGGAGGCCGATACCCTGGAAAGAAAAAGGGCGATAGAAGACGTTCCTTTGTCTCAAAGGGGAAAGGGTCTTTACTCACGGTTCTTTCTGGTACGCAAGAAAGACAAGAACGAGTTCAGGCCCATTCTGGATCTGCGACAAGCAAACAGATGGATTCACAGAGAAACGTTTTGCATGCTGTCATTGCACCAGATCTATCATCACTGGCAGAGGGGAGACTGGCTTTGCCCAATAGATCTGCAAGATGCGTACTTCCATGTGCCCATTGCACGGAAACACCGGAAATCCTGCGGCACCAATCACTACCAATACACAGTACTACAGTTTGGACTGAAGTCTGTTCCCAGGACCTTCTCAAAGTGCATGGCGGTGGTGGCAGCGCACCTGAGAAAATACAAGGTGTTTGTCTATCCGTACCTGGACGACTGGCTGATCAAAACCTCCACCTTCCAGGAAGCGCAATTGCACTTCAACAGGACGGCCGTCCTGCTGAACCAACTGGGATTGGACATAAACATGTCCACGTCTGTTCCGACTCCTGTCTAGTGCCTGCAGTACTTGGGAGCTTCCATTGATACTCTCTCAGCAAGAGTGTCTCCTTCGGAAGAGAGACGCTTATCGATCCTTCGGAAGGCTCAGGCTCTCATAGCTGCTCCATCTACGACAGTGAGGACGGTGTCTTCTCTACTGGGGTCGATGGCCTCCTGCATCTTCCTCACGCCACACGTACGGCTCCACATGAGGCCGCTGCAAGAATGTCTGGAGGACCAATGGAACCAGAAGCGGGGGAGCTGGGACGACAGGATCATGCTGTCCCTTCATGCCCTACAGTCCCTGAGATGGTGGTGCTCGACGGAGAACCTCCTCAAAGGGGTTCCATTCCACAGGGACATTCCGAGTCAGACTATCGTCACGGATGCTTCTCTCCTTGGCTGGGGAGCGCATTCAGACCAACTACAGATTCAAGGGACGTCCACGTACCACATCAATTTCCTGGAACTCAGAGCGGTTCACTTGGCACTGAAGACCTTTCATCCGTCCTTCCAGACCAACTCCTTGCTTGTGCAGACGGACAATACGACCACAATTTATTACCTCAACAAGCGGGGGGGTTCGAGATCGCGCACCCTCTCCATGGACGCGCATGCGATCTGGCACTGGCTGCTAGCCAGGGGACTGACGAGAATGGCCACACATCTGCCAGGTGTACAGAATGCTCAGGCGGACGCTCTCAGCAGACTTGTACAAGAAAACCACGAGTGGGTTCTGAACGACGAAGTACTAGAAGACGTCTTTGAGAGGTGGGGCACTCCAGACGTGGATCTGTTCGCCACTGCCGAAAACAGAAAATACAGAGACTTCGCCTCCAGGTATTACCAACCGGGGACTCTGGGGAATGCGCTATGGATCAGCTGGTTGAACAGCTTTCTGTTCGCTTTTCCACCCATTCCCCTGATTCCGGCGGTGCTCATCAAGCTGTCCCGGTCCAGAGCACGGATGATCCTCATTGCTCCGGAGTGGCCTCGACAGTGGTGGCTCACGGATCTACTCCACAGGTCTCTTCAGCCTCACCTGCGACTGCCGTGTCGGCCGGACCTTCTCGCGAAGTTCGGGGGGCAGATGGTGCACCCCAACCTCTCATCGTTGAGTTTGGCGGCATGGCTCCTGAGATAGTTCAATATGGTCACCTGAATCTGCCTGAGGATTGCATGAACATTCTCAAGGAGGCTAAGCGTCCTTCCACTAGGACGTCTTATGCCTGCAAGTGGAAGAGATTCTGCATCTGGTGTACTTCCAAAAACTATGATCTGACGACCTGCAAGGAAGATGTGGTCCTTCCATATCTTTTGCATCTGGCTCCATCTGGCCTTAATTTTCAATCGATTAAGGATTACCTTGCAGCGTTCACTGCGTACAGAAAATGTCCTACACAAACTTCCTTCTTCCAGATCCCTGTGATTAAGGATTTTTTGGAAGGATTGAAGAAAGTGTTTCCTCCTGTTCGGAGTCCTTCGCCTTCCTGGGAGTTGAATGTGGTGCTGTCCAGATTCATGAAGGAGCCTTTCAAACCCATTCATAAGGCTTCACTGCAGCACTTGTCGTGGAAGGCGGGTTTCCTTGTGGCCATTACATCGGCCCGAAGGGTGAGTGAGATTTAGGCATTATGTTGTCAAGATTCTTATACTGTTTTTCATGCTGCTAAGGTTGTAACGCGTACTCATCCTAAGTTCCTTCCTAAGGTGATCTCTGATTTTCATGTTAATCAGACTATAACTTAACCTATGTTTTTCCATAATCCTTACACTCCAGCGGAAAGGTCTCTTCATTCCCTGGATGTGAGAAGGGTTTTGAAGTTCTATCTGGACAAGACCAAGGATATTCGTAGGGCAGACCAACTGTTTGTTAACTATGGGTCGGTCAGGACTGGTCTTGCTACCTCGAAACAGTCCATCTCTAGGTGGATTGTGTCCTGTATCCAATTATGTTACCAGAAGGCTAATAAGACCTTAGGAGGTAAGCCTAAGGCTCATTCCACCAGGGGCAAAGCGGCCACAAAGGCTTTGCTACGTAATGTTCCCATTGCAGAGATCTGCAGGGCTGCCACATGGAAGCCGGTCCATACATTTGCTAAGCATTACTGTCTGGACTCTGATGCCAGAGCAGACGCTCAGGTTGGGCAGGCTTTGTTAAGAAATCTGTTTGCACAGTAATGGTGTTGTCTTTTCTCCACCGCCGGTTTGTTGTTGGGATGGGCTTGCCATTCTATTCACTAGATTATGACTATACACAGAGATCCCCTACTACAGAAGGAGTAGTTTCTTACCTGTAACTCCAGTTCTGTAGTTGGGGTATCTCTGTTATAGTCGTAAGCGCCCGCCCTCCTCCCCGGTGGAGAAAATGGTACGGTAATCATGCTACAGACCTTGCTTTATACACCTTCAAAAAGAACTGAACGTAAAAGGAGTTTGCTGTGCATCATGGGATACTGAGGGGCTCCGGAGAGTTCCTTAAAGGCACTGTATCCCTTTTCCAGACAGATAATGGCAGCCTATGGGGCTTGTCTGTCCATCCCTTCCTCTCTATCATTACAAGGATTTTGTGAAGGGGAAAGTTTCTCTGTGGGTGGAACTTAGCAGACTGTATTAAATGTGATGATTGGTGGAATATCCTTGCATTTCTAGTTGAAGTACTGGACAGTGTAGCCTTGTGTTTATAGGCTGCATTATTGTGTTTAATTTTCTCTTAAGTGTCTATGCAGGACTGCATTGAAGACAGTTTAAGAGATTATTTTTGATTGCTCAGGGGTCCACGCACATGGGCGGGACTATTCACTAGATTATGACTATAACAGAGATACCCCTACTACAGAACTGGAGTTGCAGGTAAGAAACTACTCTTACTATGTCAACACCACAGTATCTTCATCCTGAGAGCCAGAGTTAGTCGTAGCGAAACCTTCTGACCCCGCTCTTTCCGGCTCTGAGCCTTTTCCACAGCCGAACCCGACCCTCAAGCTCCTACTGGCACCTTTGGATCCATTGGCGCTGGCTCTGTCAATCCTAGATTGTCTGGAGATTGTCTCTACAACCTACTTTCCGGATGCCCAGCGCCGGGTACTAACCTAGCATCATTCCTCAATGCAATGTTTGCCATCTTTGCTAGGGCCTCGAACTGATCTGATATACCCTTGCGACTAGGAGCGCTATTAGTCCTTTTCATGGCCATGGGTTTTTTCGGCACCAGGATGCACACTTCCACCATCAACGATGTGGCCAGCGCCATCACCAAAGCCATGATGCCGCCACCTCCACTGCACCGGAACTGCGCTCGTTCATTGGTGCTGCCTTCTCCACCTACATAGCCCCCTCCTCTCAAAAGATCCAGAAGAGAGGCATAAAGGTTGGTTGAGGACGAGGCGTACAGGCAGTGAATCCACTAACTTTTTGGGTCAGACTCTGATCCTCTGAATCTCTATGTCTGCAGGGATGATGAGAAGCAAATCCCCATGAGGTACCAAAAATGGAGATGGGTTTTCCAGTGGGACCACGAATACTGGTGATTGCATCTTTTCACTAAGTGGTTAGAAAGCCACAGAATCACTGTACTTACAATTGCCGTCTGTGGACGTTAAGACGAATGTCCTCACGGAGGTGCAGCTCTCCTTGGCTCCAACACTGGCACCCTTACTCCCCTAAGATGAGGGCTTGGTGGCACCTGTCTTTGCAGCCTTGGAGAAACCACCATCTGCACCGGTGGTCAAAAAGCTAGGCCCCAAATGTAGGAACCTGGCTCTGTATATACTGTACCAAAGTAACAGTGTGCACAGAGTCCAGTGGATCCCCAAAGGTAGGCAGAGGCTGAAGTAGATAATACCTTACTCTCTATTTGTGGTAGTGTGGGCGAGCTGTAAGGCTTTATCAGAGGGTAGTGTTAGACATTTATTGTACACACTCAGGCAAGACATTATTTCACACACTCAAAGCCTGAACTCTGACCAATTTGTTTTGTGTAAAAGTATAATTTAGTTGTATTTTATTTCTAGAACTTAGCTAGGCCTGGTACAGGTAAGTGTGATAGTACTTTGCAAGAATGATGCAGTTGAATACAGTTTGAATACAGTTGAATGCAACTGGATTGGTTACAGGTAAGTCACTTGTTCATAAACAGTTGAAATTACTTTTCAGTTACTTTTGAAATTACTTTTTAAGTTACTTTTCAGATTACTTTTCTTACTCAGTGTGGTATACCTAGATACCACACTGAGACATTTCATGCGTAAAGGCAAGTAATGCAATTTGTTATCAAAACGTGCTTGTATGAATTTTCATAGAATTTCCAACTCCATACAGAAAACCAGTCAATACAGTTCTATGGGAGGCAATGGAGTTATTGGTTTACAGGTAAGTACTTGGGGTTGGGAGTTGGGTTTCTGGGGTAAGAACAAGGGTCCTCCCAGTGTCAATGTATGCAGTCTCAAAGCACCCTCAGCGGCACCAGTACGGCAGAGTGCTGAGGCCCAATGTTAGCCAATGGGACATAGGGGGCCTCCAGTTGGTGACTGCTCCCGAGCAAGCCACAAGGTTGAGGGAGCAAAGCTCCTGAGGTTAAGCACAGGGCAAAGGGGGGTTCAAGTTAGCACCCAAGATGCACCCACAGCGGCACTAGGGCGGCAGGGTGCTGCTTTGGCGTCGGGTGGCCTGTGACTTTCAGTGGGGATTCTCCCATTTGAAAATACACTGCATGCTCGGGCACAAAGATCTTATGGAGGCGACCACCGGTTGGAGAGGTAGGTTGGGATGCCGGGTCACCGGCGTCGGTTGGGCCACTAAAGACCGTGGGGCGTTGGGTGCAGGGGTGTCTTTTGGCTTCAGGTTTTTATTACCGGCTCTGGTCGTGGTCGGGGGGATCCTCCAGAAAGGTGCGGCAGGCATTGTCGGGAGCCTAGAGGCAGGTCAGGAATCATTAGATCCCAGGTCAGGATTGCCGACGAGACCTCGTGGTGTTGGGCCTCCCGGGCCGTGGGCGTCGGGTGCAGAGTGGTGCAGACTCACAGATTTGGCTGGAGCCAGAGTCTGTTGGTGAGCAAATCCGGTGCTCACAGGAGACAAGGTCTTGCTGGGGATGGTAGGGCAGGTTCTCCGGGTTCTGGGGGGCTGCTGGCTGGGGAATACACTAGGATTCCACTGGAGCAGGTTAAGGTCGGGACAGGCCGGTAGGGCTGGGGCCAAATCAAATGGTGTCCTCCTCTTCTTCCTTCAGCACGGATCTTCAGTCCTTCTTGTTCTCTTCCAGGGGATACTCATCAATAGTCATAAGCACTGAATAGTCCCGCCCAGGTGGGATCCCGGAGCAATAGCCAATAATATGCATATATACACATACATACCCATATATATATAGATAATATGCATATACATATGCAGCCTGAAAAACACCATACTAGGTTCAAAAACTGCCATTATTGCATGTAAAACTTTTACATTTGACCAAATAAAGACATATAAGTCACCATATGTGATATATGTAAAGAAGCAAACTGCCCTGAGTTTCTTTGAAACACACAACCTTTATTTTCAAAGGTAAAAACAGGCAGGATCATAGAGGCAGGTTTAGCCTAGATAGGCTGCATAGTAACAACTGAAAAATTGGCGCCGTGTCTTTAAGACCTCTATTAACCCCCAGGCTCCCATCATGCACCACAGGTGACAGTTAGGTCAGTTCTTTATTTCGGGCTCCTTCCGTGAGGATACTGGAGCATTGTACTCGCCATTTGGTGATATTTTATCACTTCTTTCTGGTAGAAACTACAATTGTTTTACTTCACTCGACGTCTTTAGTCTCTATCTGACTAATTCAGCAATTGTTTCTGACTTTTGCCTATTTTTTCCAGTCAAAATGCCGGCCTTATTTAATAAGTGCCCGGCCTGTGGTGAAAAGATGGCCCAGTCAGACCCTCGTTCAGTCTGTATTGCTTGTTTGCCTTCATCCCACAAGCCAGACCAATGCTACCACTGCAGCAAGTTTTCCAAGAGAACCCTTAGAGCGAGGGAGAAGATCAAGCTGCATTCCCTTCATGAGAGAGGAGAAACAGTGAGTGGGCAAGAAGAGCATCATTCCAGAAAGCCCTCTTCTCATCCTAAAGAGCGCAAGGAAAGAGGTGAAAAAAGAAGGCATCGGTCTCCTTCTCCGTCGAGGTGACAGATCTTCATCGTACCTCTGTGTTCAGAGTCTAAATCGCCGGAGACGTCCGTCGAAGTCGAATCATCCCCCGCCGTCAAAGCATCCCTCGTCGTCGAGACAAGGTGAGAAGAGACAGAGTATGAGGTCTCCATCCACGGGTAGGCGGTCCAAGTCTGGCTCGCCTACGACGGCAAAAGGTCGAGGCTCGACGTCGAAGTCTGCCGTCGAAAGGCTCTGGACCGGCGTCGAGATCGCCGTTGACGGCGGGAGTGACACTGGCATCGACGTCGAGCCGACCACCAAGGGCTTCGACGCCAAAGAGACCCAATCACTAGACGTCGAGACACATGACGTCGACGCCGAAAAGATCGACATCGAGTAGATCGCTGGCGAGGAGGTCGAGGTCAAGGAAAAGGTCTTCTGGGTCTAGCAGTTCAAGATCCAGGTCGACGTCAAGGAGGTTGACGTCGAGGAGGTTGAAATCGGCTTCTCCTCCACCGAAGAGACCTAGAGCGCTGTCGAAGGACCGCTCGACTTGTGACGCCCCGGTGGTGTCTTCAGGGCGTTCTTCTTTCTCGCCAGGGCTTCAGATTGTACAAGTATCTCCAGAGCCCTCACCAGCACCATCTCCAGTCCGACCGACCAATATCTCGCCAAGATGGCTAGGAGATATCAGAGAGTAAAAGATCCGCAGGATTAACCTACCACGGTCTTCTTCGAGGTCAAGGTCACCTTTGATACAGTCGGTGCATTCTTCGGGGAGACGCGAGCGGGCCGCTCCGCTAAGGTCCCCATTGCTGAGTAGGAGATCCTCACACTCTCCTAGGAGTAGATCATCACACCACCGATCTTCTAGAAGGCGTAGCCCTAGGACTTCCACAGGGTCATCGGGTTCCAAGGCAGACTATTCTCCGACTCTTTCATCATCTCCTCCAAGCAGAATATCGCCAATCGATGATGTTCTGACCTTTAAGTAGGTTCTCTGCCGTGGGGCTGCTAAACTCAATATTGAAATGCCGGTCTCTACCACCAAGACATCGGTGATATTTGAAACCCTGCACCAAAAGTCCTCCTGAAGACCTTTGCTTCCTCTAGTGCCTGGACTGCTGGAGCCTGTGTTGCACAAGTTTCTTACTCCAGCAGCGGTGGGGCTGTTCCATCTAGAATCTCCAAGAAATATAAGGCTCCTGATAATGACCCTTTCTTCTTGAGGGCTGACCCTCCGCCGGACTCTGTTATTGTGTCGGCGGCCCGAAAGAATCAGACATGGGCAGCATCATCATCTGTGCCCCCTGATAAAGACAGTAAGGCTATGGACTCTGTAGTGAAGAGAATGTGTACTACCTCGGCTTCCCACATGAGAGTAGCCAGTGCCTCGGCACTGCCGGGTCGATATGATCGTTCATTATGGGACTCACTGTCACGCTTTACAGAGAAGCTCCCTAAAGAGGACAAACAAGATTTTCTTGAGTTCTCTTCCAGGGGATACTCCTTAATAGTCATAAGCACTGAATAATCTCCGCCCATGAGCGGGAACCCGGAACACATAACCAACTACATATATATGTGTGTAAATATATAAATAGAGTACATAGTCAGGGGTGTGGAATTTTTTTTTAAATCTACTTGGCCAAGGGACAAAATGTTAAAGAAATCTACTTGCCCTCTGTAAATATCTGCTTGCCCTACCTACTGTATAAATCACTAAGCTACGTCTGCACAGAGAGCCTGCACTGTAATCAGTGCAACATATGTGCAATACATATTGCAAATGCCAGTTCAACTATGCAGTGGATGGTGATGCACACTTATATCCAAATGTTGAATTGGCTAGTAGTACAGCATGTGTGATGTCATTGTGCACTGCACCCACGTATCAGCAGGTTTGTCTGTGACAGAATTTCATATGTAAAGAAATGATATCTAAAGGCAGAGTGCAGACTGGTAATTGACTACATTTATTGCTGTTTTTGGGGACGACTGTGTTGGAATATGAACCCGTAGGACAGAAAGGGTTTCTCCTTCGTATGGAAAACTCCTAGCTCTCCTGCTTCAAAAATACGCAAGAGATGTTCTGATAAACATGTGTGGATGGGAATAACCGCACTTCTTGGCCAAGTTTATCAACTCTTCATGGAGCAGCAAAATCACGTAGCAGAGGTACTGTGGTTCACGGAGACTGTATCCACTATTCTTGTCAGTTTCTATACTTTTAAAGGGAAGTTAAATCAATTTCCCCTTTCACACTACCCGGCAGGTGTAATGTGGTTGGTTATATTATGGTGTATGCAAGGCAACATCTGCACATTCTTCTCCCACCAAGTATCATATATAAAACTGGCAGTATCAGTGCAAGGTTCTCTTGCATAGTACTGGTGTGGTAATGGCGGAAGCAGCAGCAAAGGCTTCACTGATATGGAGAGGCAACTCTTCAGTGGATGTGCAAGTTTGTCTAACTCAGAATAAAAGTTATGTAGAACATATGACACACACACACAAACTTACATAGCACTAAATAAAACTTCATTCCCTTCTCACAGCAAAGGGAAGGACAGCAAAGTTAAAGAAACAGTTAATCTAGAAGTGGAGGGCTAAGGATCATTGTGATGGAGGGGGTAGTGAGTCACTGGACAGACTCAGTATTCCATGTCACACCTATCAAGGACACCTGGGCTCAATCACAGAAGAGTTGGAAACCCTTTCCTGGCCTGATGGATATTCAAGGCAAATTTGACGAATTAAGATTATTTATGCTTCTTCAACTACCAGGATGTCTAATTCCAATATGAACTGTTCCGCTGAACAAACATCCAAAAGTGCCCCTACTTGTTTTTATTTTCTCTGTTATTGAGGTCTCTGACCATCATCTAACTCCTTCTGCAGACTGTCTCGCATTTCCCTGAAGAACCAAAAAAGATTGTAAACGGAAGGGAGCAGGGGGAACACCAAAACCTTACTTCGGGCACGGACCAATACACAGCACAAATGCCAACATGCCAAAGCCCATCTCTCCCTTCTTCCTAGCCCTAGCCATAAGAGGTGTATAGGTCTTCAAATACACACGACCCATCATGTATAGTGCATTTGATTCTTTAGCTATTAAGGAAAATCTACAGCTCCTCTCAACCTGAACCTACCCACCACTTCAGACAAAATGGAAACACACACCTTGCACTGACAGCAAATAAAGGTAACACCCCTAATTAATAACTGGAACATAAAGCAATGTATACAGCACCTACTGCTAATGGTTGCAGGCAAAAGACCCTCCAGTAATTGCCGCATCCTTCATTACAGATAATAATCAACTACAATAAAACACAAATGTGCTACTGTTTTTTTTTCACACAGGGTACATCTTTAGGCAGAAACGGTTTGGGGGTAGATTGCTAAAATATAAATCCATAGTAATCTAGGAACCAGTTAGGTCTTAATAACTGACAGACACGCTTTGGGAGTGAGCCTTTAGCTGGAGTGCAACTGCAACCAGATCACATCCCATATTCCCGGACAAAGGCAGAGGAAGAAGACATTAGGAATGTTGGAGCACCATGCTAGAGTGCAGGTGAACTAAGCCATTATAATTTTGGTGGCATTGTGAAGGATAAGTGATGGGGTGTACAGGTTCTTCGACCTGCACTTAAGAGTGCATAGCACAAGAATTATGCAGCAGGTGCAAAATAGGCTGTGCTATCCTACTAGTGTGCTCTTCTCGCACACGCCATAGAATTGTTCCTACCATACCACCACTAGCCCAGCTCTTAATCAGCTACTACATTCTAAAGTCGAAATGGGCCAGGTTTAGAGCACAGCATTTCTTTTCAGTTGAGAGGAAGACAAAGTCATTAGGAACTGGCCAAAAAATCCTTGCGCATCAACTGCATATTTGTTTTAATTGGTGCAGAAGCAATGGGGTTGACGGGCAAGTACTCTGCTGCAGCACTAGATAAATAGAGTGGCCGTGCATCTGCACTTGCATTTCAGATACCGCCAGTGTCTGATGCACAATGTTAACAGGGACAGGCAGTTGTGAAACCACAATGCATGCCCTGGCTGCTTTAGAGACCACGTCGGAGAGATGGCTGGGAAGTGTAGGCCCTGTGAATACTGACTTTCGTGTTTGAGCACAACATGGAGCTTGTCATATATCCTTTATACCCAATCAGCAATGTAGAGGGCGCGGAGGGGTCCAGATCTCGGAGCACAGGGCCACACAGAGTTAAGAGGACGAGAAAACAAAAAAATACAGGAACCTACATCCGATTCCTAGAATGAGGACGGCACCGGAGCAAATTACAACAGGCAGAGGGCGAAATGACAAGAATGAAAACCCCTCTCCTCCCTCACCCTTTCCCAAGCCTCTTACAAGTGAATGCTGAAAGTGCGTTGCAGTGAAGTGATGTTTTCTTGCTACTTCATGTGCAGCTTTTCACAGGCATTGAGATGCCCTGCATTTCATGACATTCGGAAATGCACAGACATTCTATTTTTTCTTTTGCAGAGTGCCCCTAAGTCCACCCCCAGACTGAGATAACCAATAGTCTCAATTCAATATCACCCAGGACCCCGTCTAATAATACAAATTAACTGTGTTCGAAAAAAAAGTCTAATCCTGAATTTCTCTTCAGGCGATTTGTGATCCTGATGAAACGAGTTGACCTCCCAGTTGACCTGCCAGTGTTTCCGGAAAAATGAGCCAAATGAGTCACAGTTGAAGTGACACACACAGTCTCCCACACTGACAGGTGGCACGCATACACCTCTGGCAGAACAGACGGATGCAACACTCATGAAGGCTCACAGTAGACACCCACCTGCCTCGGGACCATTAAGCATCACAATTAACATTGTTACAATCCCGGGCCTCCCCACCGGTATCTGATACTCACTGTCAAGTCTCTTGCAGGACTGCATATTGGTGCTCTCGTCAAAGCACAAAGTATTAGAAGTGAGGGCGGGAAGACACTCTATTGCAGCAGCTGGCACCTCAGGCCCTTCTGGGGTTAACTCACGTGCTGAAATGCTGAGTTGCTGACAGCGTTCAATTCATGTTTAAAAGAGGCAGGGGTACAGATTATTCCTTTGCCTGGTAACACGATTCCGACGCAGGGGAGAGGAGCGCGATCTGATGCTCATGACGATCGGAGGCCTCAAAGTTCTCTGAGTTTCTGTGCGCCCCAGAGTGCCCACAGCTCCGATATTTCTTATTTACGCAATTTAATGTCTACTTGTCCCTCGGACAAATTAGACATTAAATCTTCTTGCCCATCATAAACCGCAACATGGTTCGGGCGTCGGGCGATATGATTCCCCCACCCCTGCATAGTACTAAACAAATTATACACATATACATGTATAAACCAATAATATGCAGCCCAACCATAACCTAAAGGCTAATAAGGCCATATTTACATACTTTCTGCAGAATGAAAATAAACTATAGAAAACAATGCAAGAAAAAGGCATGACAGAAAAACCTTTTATTTTCATCAAAGAACCTGTAATAAAAGGCAATTAGCCCTAAGTAGGCTACATAAAGAAATAATATCCCTGTACAGAAAATCAGACTGACACCTCGCCTTTAAGGCCTCAGGAATCTGAACACTTTGCCTTTAAGGCCTCCAGGAGGACCCTGCTCCCATCATGCCCCACAGGTGACAGTTAGGTCAGTTCTTTATTCCGGCTTGTTCTGTGAGGAACCTGGTACTTGAGCTCTGCTGAATTTGATTGTTTTTCAGTCAGAATTTGTTTTTTTCCTGTCTTATTCGATAGTATTTTCTGCTGGTGGTAATGTTTAATCTTTTCTGACTAATTCCTGAAGAGTTTAGTCAGTTATGCCACCTTTATTCTACAAGTGTCCTTCCTGTGGGAAGAAGATGTCCAAAACAGATCCCCATTCTGTTTGTGTGGTTTGTCTCCCTTCCACACACGATGTGGAAAAATGTTATCATTGCCTCAAACTTTCCAGAAGAACTTTGAAGGAAAGAGAGAAGATTCGGCTTTTGGGGCTTCTGGAGAGAGAAAGACATCATGAAAAGGGGGCAAGAAGTGAGTTTTCTTCTGTAAGGCCCTCCTCTCCGGCAAAATGTCGAAGATCTGCTTCTCCTGAAGGTAAAACTAAGAAAAAACGAGATCAAGAAGCATCGACGTCGAAGAAAGTGAGTTCTGCGTCGAAATCTAGATCGCCGTCAGGTATGTCAACGTCGAGACCAGTAGAAAGTATGTCGACGTCAAAGACATCGCCGTTTAGGCACAAGTCAACGTCAAAGCAGAGGTCGAGGTCGCCGTCGAGAAGCCTGACGACGTCGAGGCATTTGGTGTTGGTTGCGGTGAAGACGGTGTCGAGAGATAGAGTGAGATCGACGTTGAGGGAGAGAGCGAGAGAGAGAGAGAGTGAGATCGACGTCGTGACCTGAGAAAAGAAGATCGAGGTCGCCGTCTAGACATGGGTCTACGTCTAGGCATGCCTCTGGCTTGAGGCTTGAAAAGGCTCATCCGACATCGAAAAGGCAACAGACGTTCGGCGGTCGGCGTCGAGACATTCAAGATCGGCTTCTCGGACCTCTCATAGGTCTTTGTCGAGGTATGAACCGACATCGAGGACATTGGCTGACCATCCAAGGTCGACGTTGAAGGACCTGACGTCGAGGGCATCTTTGGACAGGTCTTCATTGGTCAGAGCCTCTCCTCATAAGGAATCTTCTATTGTGGCACATTCTGACGAGAAATTCAACGTCAAGGGACAGACAATTGGTTCCCAGAGAGGAGTCTAGACCGGCGTCTAGATCTCCACAATCTGTTCGGAGCTCCTCTTCTTCGTCAATGGGAATACAAATTGTGCAGGTTACCCTGGAGAGCTCTCCGGTGCGTAGATCACCTCCTGTGAACATGTCTCCTAGATGGTTGGAGAGCATCCGCCATTGGAAGATGCAGCCCAGGTCCGATAGCAGGCCGCTTACCTTGGAAGCTTCAAGACCACCAGCTGGTGGATCTCCAAGAAGATCTAGGTCTCCGGTAAGGAGGCATTCACGCTCCAGGGATCGCAGTAGGTCTCATCGGTCTCCTACTCCTAAGAGGCACAGATCTCCTGCCTCGTCTACTTCAACGAGGTCGTCTTACAGAGATTATTCCCCCGCGATCTCATCAACACAACCTTCCAGGATTTCTCCTGTGGATGATTTGGGGACTTTCAATGACTTATTTTGCCGTGGGGCTAGCAAATTCAATATAACTATGGCAGCGCCTCCTGTGAAATCTTCAGTTATATTTGAAACCCTACATCATAAATCGTCTGCTAGACCTCTTCTTCCTTTGGTGCCAGGTTTGTTGGAACCAGCAATGAAGACTTTTTTTACACCAGCTACAGTGAGCTCAGGGCCCTCAAGAATTGCAAAAAAGTATAAGGCACCGGATCAGGATCCCCTGTTCCTGCGCACCGATCCACAACCAGATTCTCTTATAGTGGCGGCGGCCAGGAAAGCCCATTCGGCTACGTCTGTCTCATCTGCTCCTCCGGAGAAAGACAGTAAAAACATGGACTCTTTGGTGCGGAAGATGTGTAACACAGCGGGGTCCATCATGAGAGTGGCTAGTGCTACGGCTCTGCTGGGTCGCTATGACCGCCTCCTATGGGACTCTTATGTCTAGGTTTGCAGAGAAGTTGCCTAAGGAAGATCAGAAGGATTTCCTTGAGATTGTGGAAGAAAGTGGATTGGTTGCAAACCAAAGTATTAGTGCGGCGGCTGATTCTGCGTATCTTGCAGCGCATGATTATGCCCACGGCATATGCTCCAGGAGGGTCGGCATGGCTTCGCCTCACGGGCCTTAAGCCTGATGCCCAAATGAGAATAGTTAATCTGCCATTCAACGGGACAGCATTATTCGGATCTCATGCGGATGATTAGATGGCCAAAATGAAAGCTGAGCTTGATACTCTGAAAGCGGTTGGCTTGGAATAAAAGATGGAGTTTCGCCGTCGTTTTCGCCCCTATGACAAAAAGTTGTTTCAGCAGCGGGGGCAATCCTCAAACTGGTAGTCGCAAAACCAGGGTCAGTCTCAACAGAGGTCGCAGTTTCAACAGCGCAGGCCTGGGCGAGGCAGAGGAGGAAACAGACAGCAATCCTGAGCTACAAAACAGCCTCAGAAACAATGTGATGGAACTTCCTCCGCAGCTGTGGTCCACTCCGGTAGGAGAAAGCATTGCTTTATACTTAGACGAGTGGAGAAGATTGACAAAAGACAGGTGGGTCATCTGCATCATCCAGAATGGATATCTCCTCAAATTTAAAAAGCCTCCACCTGTCATAAGCCCAAAGAGAGTCATTCATCAAAGTCACAAGCTTCTGCAAAAAGAAGTAAACATCCTTTTATGCAAAAAAAGCCATAGAGAAAGTTCCTCTTCCACAGAGAAACCAAGGTCTGTACTCCTGCTTCTTCTTGGTGAGAAAGAAAGGTCCCACTGCAGAATACAGACCTATACTGGATTTGAGATTGTTGAACAGATTCATTCGAAGGGAGAAATTTCGGATGTTAGCACTCCATCAAATATTTCCCCAGCTCCATCAGGGGGACTGGATGTGTTCCATCGATCTGAAGGACGCATACTTTCATGTTCCAATCTCAAAGAAGCATCGCAAATTTCTCAGATTTCAAGTGTCTAGTCATCACTACCAGTATGCAGTACTTCCGTTCGGACTGAAGTCAGCTCCTCGAACGTTCTCCAAGTGTATGGTGGTGGTAGCTGCCTACCTTCGGAAGCAGAGGATTTTCATCTATCCTTACTTGGACGACTGGCTCCTAAAAAGTTTGTCTCCATCTCTTCTGGAAGATCATCTTACGATATGCCTTCGTCTCATGCACAAGTTGGGTCTTCAGGTCAACTTCAAGAAATCAATAATGAACCCAACCCAGCAGATCCACTATCTGGGAGACCTCTTGGACACAGTAAAAGTAAACGCGTGTCCTTCGGAGGAGAGGTGGTTATCAATCCGGACAAAATGTCAGCTTCTTCTTCAATCTACTTGCCCGACAGTTCGCCAGGTGTCCTCTCTCCTGGGGTCGATGGCGTTGTGCATCTTCATAGTTCCAAACGCAAGATTGCACATGCGTCCTCTGCAATAGTGTTTAGAGGATCAATGGAGACAGAGGACGGGGTGCTGGGAGGATCGAATACTCCTTCATCAGTCCGTCAAAAATTCCATCCGATGGGGGATGAAGAGTTCACACTTAATGCAAGGAGTGCCATTTCATCAGGATCCTCCTATTCAAACTCTGATCACGGACGCCTCTCTCCAGGGTTGGGGTGCTCATATGGGCCCTCTGCAGGTACAAGGGCTATGGTCAGACTCCGAAAAGGGCTATCACATCAACCTGCTAAAACTAAGAGCGGTTCATCTGGCTCTCAAGTCTCTGTTGCCATCGTACCAGTCTCGATCCCTTCTGGTGCAAACAGACAATACAACCACAATGTGTTATTTAAACAAGCATGGGGGTACCAGGTCCAGGACTCTTTCCATGGAAGCCCAGACCATTTGGAACTGGTTACTAGCGAGAGACTTGTCGATAACAGCTGTACATCTGCCGGGGTCCCTCAACTCGCAGGCGGATTTCCTCAGCAGGGACTTCGTGGAGGCTCACGATTGGGTTCTCAACGAAGAAGTCGCAAACAGTATCTTTCAAGCAAGCAAGATATCGACCTGTTCGCAGACGCAGGAAACGCAAAATGCCCCGTCTTCGCGTCCAGGTTTCCCCAGGTCGGATCTCAAGGGAATGCCCTTTTGATAGATTGATGTCAGAGCTTACTGTACACTTTTCTACCGACCCCATTGATAGCAACAGTAATCGACAGGATGTACAAAACCAATTCCAGGATGATTCTGATTGCTCCCGAGTGGCCACGCCAATGGTGGTTTCCAGATCTCCTTCAGTTGTCGGAAGTGCCACACAGGAGGTTGCCATGCCGCCCGGATCTTCTGTCCAAGCAGAGGGGGAAAGTGTTCCACCCCAATTTGTCCTCCCTACGCCTGGCAGCATGGCTCCTGAAGTCATCCCGTATGGACACTTGCAGTTGAACCAAGACTGTATGCATATCCTTGAAGAAGCCAAACGTCCTTCTACAAGGAGGTCATATGATTTTCAATGGAAACGTTTTTTTCTATGGTGCACGAACAATGGTCTTGACCCTATCCATGGTCAGGAGCAGGTGATTCTGCCTTATTTGTTACATTTGGCGAGGTCTGGCCTTCAGTTTAACTCTATTAAGGTTCACCTTGCAGCAATCATGGCCTACAGGAAAGCACCTACTCAGACCTCCTTTTTTAGGATGCCGGTAGTAAAAGATTTTCTGGAAGGTTTAAGAAAGGTGTATCCGCCAGTCAGATCACCTTCTCCACTGTGGGAGCTTAATGTGGTATTAACTAAGTTAATGGGTGCTCCTTTTGAACCTATACACAAAGCCTCCTTACAGCACTTAACTTGGAAGGTAGCGTTCTTTGTAGCCATTACTTCTGCTCGTAGAGTGAGCGAGATCCAGGCTCTGTGTTGTAAGGAACCTTTCTTTGTGTTCCATGCTAATAGAGTGGACCCTGCCCTTTTGCCCAAGGTAGTGTCAGATTTTCACATTAATCAGACTATAACATTGCCGACTTTCTTTCCAAATCCTGCGAATCCTCCTGAAAGAGCTCTCCACTCTTTAGACCTTAAGAGGGTTCTTAAGTTTTATTTGGACAGAACAAAGACATTGAGAACCTCAGACCGTTTGTTAATTAACTATGGTCCTATTAATACAGGCCCTGCGGCGTCCAAGAGGTCCATATCTAGAAGGATTGTTTCTTGCATTGTCCTGGCTTATAAGTTGGCTAACAGGTCTTTGTCAGGACGACCAAAGACTCATTCTACGAGAGGGAAAGCTTCCACCACAGCTCTCCTTAGAAATGTTTCTATGGCAGAAAACTGTAAGGCAGCTACATGGCGTTCAGTCCATACATTTACTCACCATTACTTTATTGATTCAGACATGCAGGCAGATGCTCAGGTTGGGCAGGCATCGCTCAGAAATGTATTTGCTAATGCTAGCTAAGATATGTGTGTCTACTTGTTGTTATCTCTATTTTCTGCTCGCTCTCTTTGAAGTGGGTAAGAGCTTGCTACTCTATTCAGCGCTTATGATTATTAATGAGTATCCCCTGGAAGAGAAGGATTAGTTACTTACCTGTAATCCTAGTTCTCTTCCAGGGGTATACTCATTAAAGTCATAAGCACCCTCCCGCCTCCCCGGGCGAGCAGTAGTATTATGGTTTAATACGTTATTATTGCAATTCTATATGCAGATACCTGCAAGGTTTCCTGTACCGTACAAAAGAACTGACCTAACTGTCACCTGTAGGGCATGATGGGAGCAGGGTCCCCCTGGAGGCCTTAAAGGCAAAGTGTTCAGATTCCCTGAGGCCTTAAAAGCGAGGTGTCCGTCTGATTTTCTGTACAGGGATATTATTTCTTTATTACACAAGGTGACCCTGCACACTTCAACAGTGAGTAAACCAGACGACCGCATGATTTACGAGACGCCGACACTCTGTCCACAGCCTTTACTGCTTTATTTCTTCAAAAAATGGGAACTTGGTACACCCTGGAATTATGATTTCTTATTGACATTTGAAAATATTCGAACCTCAAGTTTGAAGACCATTGTGAAGCTGTATTATATAGAGAATTCTAAATAAGCCCTGAAGATGTCCGGTTTTCGGACGAAACGCGTTGGCTATTGGTTTTAAGCATCATTTGTGAATAAAGAATCTGCTTACTGAAGAAATCTGACTTTGGAATTCTTGGGAGAACGATTGGAAAGTCAATGGAACTATATGTATAACGTTATTGATATTGTATTACTCACTGTTGAAGTGTGCGGGGTCACCTTGTGTAATTTGATTTGTAAAACAAGTCTCTTGTTTTCCATTATTGGGATTTAGGGGATTGTGTCCCAGACCTCCTGCACCTACACACACGTATATCATAGGGATTTTGTCACCAGTGCAGGCAAAGTAGCCTTAATCCCCTGTTCTGGCTTGAATTTTATATTATTGCTTTATGCAGCCTACTTAGGCTAATTGCCTTTTATTAAGGTTCTTTGATGAAAATAAAAGGTTTTTCTGTCTATGGAATGCATTTTAGGCTCATGCCTTTTTTCTTGCATTGTTTTCTATAGTTTATTTTCATTCTGCAGAAATTATGGCCTTATTAGCCTAAAGGTTGTGGTTGGGCTGCATATTATTAGTTTATACAAGTATATGTGTATAATTTGTTTAGTACTATGTACTCTATTTATATATTTACACATGTATTTGTATTTGGTTATGTGTTCCGGGTTCCGGCTCATGGGCGGAGATTATTCAGTGCTTATGACTTTAATGAGTATACGCCTGGAAGAGAACTAGGATTACAGGTAAGTAACTATTACTCCAGTATTGGAACTTTCATAGATTCACATGCCTGAATCATTCCCCGTCGTCGAGACAGGAGTCTCCGGTATATAAAAAAGCAGTGCTTAGTAGTATAGCAAACTGAAAAGAGGCCTAGGCCCATTTCCCCTTTGCAACCCATAGCCTTTGTTACGTAAAAAAGGCCCAAACTTTTCCATGAACCAATCAGAGCTCCTCAACCTCTAAAACACTCCTGAGAGAACCTTCTGCCCCTCAGATTTTTCCACCGCACGTTGTGCTAGGGAGTCTCCTTTGAGCTCTGCTCAAACTCTTTACTTTTACAGCATTTTGACTTAAATTTGAGGTTTTTCATCTACCATGTCCGAGAAGGAGAAGAAAGGATCATTTAGAGCTCGTTCCACCTGCTCTAAGAAGAGGCTTTATACAGATGACCCTCACAAGGACTGCATCTACTGCCTCTATCCAGACCATAAGGCAGTAGATTGTAAGGTATGTCGTACCTTTTCGAATAAGACCTTGAGAGATCGTGAGGGAAGGCTACTGATCTGGCTTCAGAAGGTTAAGGTCAGGAAGGAGATCCTCTCAAGTGAGAGTGAAGAGGAATATGTAGCGTCTAAGCGATCTCAGAAGAGAAGTAGATCTCCTCAGACACATTCCTCAGGGGAAAGACCTGAGAAGACCCCAAAAAAGACCACTTCAGGGCGCAGTCCCTCAAAATCCCCTTCAGTCTCAGCTAAGGGGAAGAAGGGTTCTGCTTGTGAGGTGAAACTAGTGAAATCCGCCTCAGATCCACCACAATCACCTTTCCAACCTAGGTATAACCCGCAGACCCTCCAAATGCCCCCCGCTGACGGATCACTCCGGCAACGATAACAGCTCTCCTAGGCCCACAGAAACCTCTAGTACCCAGCTTCACTACCCCCCCCCCCCCCCCCCCCCCCAAGATCTCGGAATCCTGCTTACAGCAGACTACAAAAACCGGAGACCCCTTCCCTAGGTCCAAGACTCATACTCCTTCCCACACTCCTCCTAACCCCCTATCAGACACCAAACACTTGACTTCAAGGCCTTTAAGATCAGCAGCACCTATGTCAGACAGCGAAGCAACCCTTCTAGCCGCCACATACAACACCCCCGCCCTAGATTCTCCGAAATCCAAAATCCAAGTAATCACAGGTCACCGGAAAGTCCACCCCACCACGAAACCTCAAAGATACCCGGTCCTCACCGCCATACCAAGGGAGATCAAAGATAAATCGGCCAGCGATCAGGAGCAATTCTCCAATTGCTTGCTAATCAACTGTAGATCGGCCTCACTGCATGCAACAGAACTAGCTGAAGCCATCCTCACTCACGATATTGATATTGCGTTCCTCACAGAGACCTGGCTAAATAAGATATCCCCTTCCTGCCTCGACATGCTGGTACCACCTGGCTTCTCCCTCATTACCAAAGACAGGATAGAGCATAGGGGAGGAGGGATGGCTATCATCCACAAGGACAGCCTGGACATCTCGGAAACCACCTTTTTTGACTACGGTACATTCGAATGCCTATCCACCATCATCAAGACCAATGACAATGACTCTCTACGGTGTCACCTGCTCTACCACCCCCCAGGTAAAAATAACCCTTTTGGTGAACAACTTTCCGACCTGATTGCACAAGGCGCACTCAGCGACTCCAATAACCTAATTCTTGGGGATCTGAACCTTCGCTGGAATGAGACACACAATCCCCTAATCCAATCGTTATCCAGCCTCCTTCATGATAACAACCTGCAACAACATTGCACAGATGAGACTCATTACAAAGGAGCCACACTGGATGCTATCATCTCACAAAAGAAATCAATCACGATCAACCACAACCTTCCCGTCGACTGGTCAGACCACCACATGATCCTCTTTCATATCAATCACCCCATTACCTCACATAAACCCCCCCCAACATCCCCCCAAATGGACAAGAAACCTCTCTCAAATACCCCTGGATATCCTGGATGATCAGTTAAGCTCTCTTCTTCCGGCCAATAAAGCCCACCTTTCCACCAATGAGCTCACCGACTGCTACAACTCCGAGCTAGTGTCCATACTCGACAAACTTGCGCCACTAAAGCTCAAAAGAAGCAGAGTTATCCCTTCCAGAACGTGGTTCAACGCTGACCTCAACGCAGAAAGGAGAACTCTAAGAGCCAAGGAAAGAAAGTGGAGAAACAACCCAACGGCCATCCTTCGTGGTCAACTGAAAGCAGCCCGAAGGAAATACAACAACCACATCAAAAACAAAAAATCCAGCTTCTTCCGCGAGGCTCTGGGCAAAGCCAAAAATAGACCGAAGGAACTTTACAGCATCATCAGGCAACAAACGTCCAAACCACTGTCTTCTTCTGTGCTAGCATCCAACGATCTTTGCGACATTTTCGCCCACTTCTTCAACTAAAAGATCACAAAAATTGAACTTTCACTTGACCCCAACAATTCACACCCCAAGAAGACCAGTTCGGCTGCTCCTCAGGCTCTCTCTCCCGGCTCTCTGAGCACCCCCTGGCTTAGCTTCCGCCCCGTCCCAGACGCAGAGATAATCTCGCTGATCTCGTCCTCCAAACCATCAGCTCATATCTCTGACCCCATTCCTCCCTCACTAATCATGAAAATGAAACACTCTCTTGCACCTATATGGGGCAAAATCATAAACAGCTCCCTAAAAAACGGAGTGGTCCCTGACTGCCTAAAAATTGGGCAAGTTACCCCCCTGCTGAAAAAAACAGGTCTTGACCTGAGCAACTTCAGACCAATATCTAACCTCCCTCTACTAGCCAAAACATTGGAATGATGTGTACTCCTGCAACTGACTCACCATCTCGACAACATCAATCTCCTAGACCCCCTCCAGTCTGGCTTCAGACAAGGATGCAGCACAGAAACAGCGATGCTGAATATCATAGACGATATCCACGGATCTCTGGATTCAGACAAGTGCTGCCTCCTCATTCTCCTTGACCTTTCTGCAGCATTCTATACGGTGGATCACAAACTCCTCACCAAGGCTCTTCAAGAAAGAGCATGCCTCGGCGAAGTAGTTCTCAAATGGTTCTCCTCATTCATACACAACCGAACACAAATAATAAAAATCAAGAATTTCACCTCCGAAATCCAACAGGTCAATAAGGGCGTCCCCCAAGGTTCGGTGCTCTCGCCCCAGCTCTTTAACATCTATATGGAACCACTCTCCAAGCTACTCAGAAAAGCCAACATCCGCTTTCACCTCTACACGGACGATACACAAATATATCTGGAAACTTCCTCTCTCACTGACATACATAGACTAAATGCTGTCCTGAAAGATGTTCAACAATGGCTGACAAACAATCACTTGAAACTGAATCCAGACACAACTGAGACACTCCTCATCTCGAACAAGGAAGACAACCCGCAAATCACCGAATGGCTAAAAGCTATTGATGCGCTTAAAGGAAATCTTACTCTAGCCTACTCTGTTAAATCTCTTGGCATCATCATAGACCCCTAACTAAACATGGTAAAACACATCAAGAATGCAGCCAAAGGTGCTTTCTTTAACCTCAGACTGTTGAACAAGATCAAACTCTACATTCCTAACAAGGATCTCAAACTGGCCACTCAATCTCTGGTACTGTCAAGGCTAGACTATGGGAACGCATCCCGAAATCGAACTTGGCACCGATCAAAACAACACTACATGCTGCAGCAAGAATGATTACCGGCATCAAAAAATCGGATCACATCTCCCCAGCACTCAAGGAACTCAAATGGCTCCCAGTAGAAATGCGTAGTAACTTCAGAACGGCCTGCCTAACACACAAAGCCCTCCATACCGGCAAACCTGAATACCTGGCAAATAAACTCAAAAAAGCAGGCCAAGCCAGGAATCTGAAAAGCTCTAACTCCTTCCTGCTCATCCTATCCAAAACCAGAAAGAAAAGAACAGCGGACTGCTCCTTCACTGGAAACGCCCCCAAAATCTGGAACTCCATCCCCCCGCACATCAGAACTATTCCTTCTTTTGTGGAATTCAAAAGGCAACTCAAATCCTTGTTCCTGATCCGCTCCCTTGGCTGCGGATAACCGGGGTCAGCAAGCAACCCCTGAACTATGTGACTACAGTGAATCCCATAACCAAAGAAGCTCGGCAACTCACCCATGTTTCGCTTACAATGTCAATCTTTGAATGCTTATACCTTACATATGTTATGTTCATGTTTATGTTTATGGTATGCATATGTTTATACAGATTTTTGTCATTCTATTACTGTAAAGCGCTCTGCTACCTCCGGGTCTTGACAGCGCTATAGAAAACTTCCTAAATAAAATAAAGAAAGGCAGGAGAAACTTACCGGGCAGGAGAAGGGGACAGACGAGCAGGACCCCAACATTGCCGCCACCGCCAGGAGTCCAATTGGGCAGTTCACAGCGCCGCCGCTCCGGGACTACATCTCCCGGCGGCCCTAGCGGCGGCGCTGCTTCGTGAATCACACCAGAAGCGCCAGGAGGCGCCTAAAAGGGGAGCTCCGCTCGGCGGAGCGTGGGGGCAGGAGAAACTTACTGGGCAGGAGAAGGGGACAGACGAGCAGGACCCCAACATTGCCGCCACCACCAGGAGTCCAATTGGGCAGTCCACAGCGCCGCCGCTCCGGGACTACATCTCACGGCGGCCCTAGCGGCGGCGCTGCTTCGTGAATCACGCCAGAAGCGCCAGGAGGCGCCTAAAAGGGGAGCTCCGCTCGGCGGAGCGTGGGGGCAGGAGAAACTTACCGGGCAGGAGAAGGGGACAGACGAGCAGGACCCCAACATTGCCGCCACCGCCAGGAGTCCAATTGGGCAGTCCACAGCGCCGCCGCTCCGGGACTACATCTCCCGGCGGCCCTAGCGGCGGCGCTGCTTCGTGAATCACGCCAGAAGCGCCAGGAGGCGCCTAAAAGGGGAGCTCCGCCCAGCTCCGCGGGACGCGAGCGGGACGCCGGGCGAAGCCCGGGCAAAGGGCGGGCCCTCTGTGGCCCTCAGAGGACCCGAGGAGGACGGGACGGGCCACCCCGCTTGGCCCCATCAATGGATGAGGTATAGAGACACTTTACCTTTTTCTTGTGCGTTGTGATTTGTTTAGTGACATATTGGGGCCCTTTTTGCACCTTAACTACTATGTCTGTCTGGGAAGAACTGAATGCCTTGTGTGGCTCAAACTATGCCCCTGATATTTCTACTTCCCCCTCAGTGGACAGAGATACGGATCTCATAAAATGCACTTCCCAGGCCCCTGAAACAATCCTACCTCTATCTGATCACTATGAGGTTACCCTACCAAATGCCGCCCGATTGTGTTGTAGCCCCTCTTTTTCCTCTGTCAACCCAAGCGTATCAACGCCACTTAAGACAGTGATCACATCAAATGACTCTGTTTCCCCCTTCCAATCGACCCTACTGGCTCATATTGAGCGACTGTTGAATGCGGCTTTATCACCTTTGCTCTCAAAAATTCAGGATCTTGGAAATAGGCTGTCTGATGTTGAACAAATAGTACAAAGGATCCTACCATCACCTGTAAATACTGTTATTCCCACTCGTCCTACCCTCTCTACTAACCTTGTGAACCCCAAGTCCAACGAACACAGGAAAGAACGAACAATTGATCCTTCTATCAGCACACCCATCCTAATTGGCAGCAAAGTTACTCCTAAGCCCACTCGCCCCCCTCTTAAAGCCCATAGGCTCCCTCAAGAAAGAAGACACCGAATGAATCTACCCCCTGAAGCCGCCCCCTATGTGACTGTTCTCTCCGGGGTCCCTGAACTCAGACAAGACAAACATGAAACAAGCCAGGAACTGCTGAACAAAGCCATCTTTTGGCTCAATAACAACAGACCGTTGCCACCCGACCTAGATGGCGGAATCCTGAGCGTCAGGAGGGTGGGATGGCTAGGGAGGTCGCAAAAAGACATTCCGGGAGACCTGATACTAATCACTTTCAAACACAGGAACATTGTCCCATTTTTAAGATTTTCCCAGCCCAATTTTGGAGATGGCCCTATTTCTATTTGGGACTTGTTTGATTTTTACCCTGGCCCCAGAGCTTTGAACTATAACACTTGGTGATAGGGGACTCTGTTTACCATGCGTTTTTATTTTGCACTAGATTGGTCTTAGTTTGCTTTTCTCAACATTGTAATGAACTGTTGATTTTTTTTATATACATGTATGTCTTTCCTTTTGCTGCTTTTATGGTTTTAAACTCAAAAACCGAAATAAAGCTTATTTGATTTGATTTGAAAATAAAGAAAATCAAGATTACCTTCAAATGGTCTTCGTCTATGCCTTCTGAGGAGAAGGGTACTGTTTCAGCACCGTCGGCGGGACAGTCGACAGAAAAGGGATCATCGACGACGACAAAAACGCCTCCGTCGTCGACGAAGAAAGATAATGGTAAAGCTGGTGAGAAAACAGCGTTGACGATTTCACCATCAACGGCGATACCATCGACGGTGAAACCGTCGACGAGAGCGTCGACGACAGCGTCAACGGCGGCGTCGACGACGGCAGCGTCGATGAGGACTGTGTCGACGACGGCAGTGTCGACGGCAGCGTCGACCAGGACGACGACGACGAAGAGGACAGCGTCGACGGTGACTACAACGTTGACTGTGGCGTCGACGACGATGACATGGTTGACGACGGCGATGGGAATCTCGACGGGCTCGTCGACGAGGGAAAAAACACCAGAAAAAAGGTTGGTGCCTCGGAAAAAACCTATAACACCAGAGGTTACATCTCCGAGTAAGGTCTCCCCATTGTTGCCGTCTCACCTGCTGGAAGAGGAAGATTTAGAAGAGGAAGATGACGAGTATGGAATTGCCAGTAGCCCTTCGCAATTGCAGGTCAAGTACCAGGAAGAGGATTCTGAGGAGGAATATGGAGGTTATCAGGAACAACCCCAGGAACAGCACCGGTATCGCCAACAGCAACGTGAGGAGATGACAAGTGTGCCATCCTCTTTGTTGAAGGATCTCCAGGGCATGTTAGAAGATTATAGGAAGAGATACCCAGCGACTCCAGTCGCTCAACAGGCCCCAGAGGTTACGCCACGTCCACGATCAGTACCAGGGACACCGGTTCGTAGGAGAGAGATTTTGCCGGAACCTACTGCTAGGTCTCCACCGCCGACGGCACACCACGATTCCTCGGATGACGATCATGAGGATGGGGAAATTGCGGACACAAGTGATGTGACCTGTCTCCATACATTAACCAGATGCCGGAACCAGAGAAGCAGAAGGCGAAGAAGATTCTCATGGAAGGGGAGAAGACTTCGGCCAAAGTCATAGACTGTGCTATGGATATAGCGACCACGGCATTTAGATCCTTGGGAGGAGCGGCGGTCTTACGCAGGCAGGGATGACTGCGAGCAACAGCGTTTAGGCCAGAGGTGCAAAACAAGATTTTAGACCTCCCTTTCAATGGAGAAGAGTTATTTGGGAAGCATATTGATAATACTCTGCAGAGTATCAAGAAGGATACGGATACGGCGAAGGCTCTAGGAACACTGCAATACAGGAAAACCCCTTTTCGTGGCTCCAGGGGTAGAGGACAGTCCTGGTATAGAGGAGGATACCAACAGGGGAGATATTCTTCTTATCCGTCTTCATCGTAGCCTTACCGTCAACAGTACAGCCAGCGTCAATCAGGAGGATATACAAAATCAGCTCAAAGAGGACGGGGTGGCCGAGGAAAGGACAACACACGTCGACAATGACAACCTCCATCTTCCGGCTCTGTCATATGCTCCCCTGGGTGGAAAGATTGCTCACTATCTTCACAATTGGCAGAAAATAATAACGGAGCAAAGGGTCCTCAAAATAGTTCAATTCGGTCATACCCTAGAATTTCTTCAAGCACCCCCTTGTACGCCACTGATGCACCAGAGAGCCAACCATCTGCATCAACTCCGGCAGGAGATTCGGACAATGCTCCGAAAGGGAGCAATAGAACCGGTACCGAAAGCCCAAAAAAACAAGGGGTTTTACTCCCAGTTTTTTCTTATCAAGAAAAACAAGCTCCAGTGTCGCCCCATTCTGGATCTCAGATCCTTAAACACCTATCTCAAGAAACAATCTTTCAGGATGGTGTCTCTGCAGGACATCCTTCCGTTATTAAACCCAGGAGATCATATGACCACATTGGACCTACAAGACGCGTATTTCCACGTGCCGATACATCCTGCACACAGACAGTACCTTCGGTTCTGGGTAGCCGGAAGACACTACCAATTCAAAGTACTGCCATTCGGCTTGAAGTCTGCGCCAAGAGTTTTCACGAAATTCCTGGCTCCAGTGGCGGCTGTGTTGAGAAAGCAAAAACATCAAATATTTCCTTACCTCGATGACTGGTTAGTCAAGGCACCATCAAAGGTACAGGCCAGGGCGTCAACACAGGCCTGCATAGACTTATTCGCCAATCTAGGATTGACTTTGACTCTCCACGAGGGAAAGTCGAACCTCCACCCAGCAAAAGTGATCACATTTCTGGGGGCAAAATTGGACAAGGAATGCAACAAGGCGTTTTCCTCTGAGGAAAGGCAACTGAGGATTGTGTCCCTCTTCCAAGACTTTGAAAAAAGAAAGTCTCTTTCAGTCCGCAGGTACAAATCCTTGCTGGGCACGATGTCATCTTGTATTCCCCTGGTACCTTGCTGCAGGCTAAGGATGAGACCATGGCAAGAGCAGATCGATCTCCAATGGCGTCAAGCGGAGGGATCCTTCGACGATACAATAGGGCTTTCCTTCAGGACCTTCAAGTCAGCGGTCGTTGGAAGGCACAGGAGCAGCAATTGCACATAAATCTGCTGGAGCTCAGAGCGATCCGCTTGGCATTACTGGCTTTTCTACCAAGAATAAGAGGTTCGCCGGTGTTGGTAAGAACAGACAGCACTACGGCGATGCATTATGTGAACAAGCAAGGGGGAACAAGATCTCTCTCCCTGTCTCAGGAAGCCCAGGCGATATGGGAATGGGCTCTTCAGCAAGGAATATCATTGTCATCAGTACACCTCCCGGGGGATTAAAAACGTCAAGGCGGATACACTCAGCAGGCTCAAATCGTCCTGCCACGAATGGGAGCTAGACCAGGGGATCCTGGACAGCGTCTTTCGAAGATGGGGAACACCGATAGTGGACCTCTTCGCTACAAAGGAAAAAGGAAATGCCAGTACTTCGCAAGCTGGCTTCCCCAGAAGGGATTTTGGGGGAATGCGTTTTCCATGGCATGGTCCGGCATCTTTTCTTACGGTTTTCCTCCAATTCCTCTTCTCCCTGCGTACTGGTGAAGATCAAGAAAGAGCCGTACAGACTGATCCTAGTAGCCCCATGATGGCCCAGACAACACTGGTTCACGGAACTGCTGCTGCTGTCGGAGGACCGTCCAATTCGGTTACGTCCAATTCCATCGCTTCTGACAATGTCCAAGGGGCAGGTGCTCCATCCGGACCCGAAATCCTTGCAATTAGCAGCCTTTCTCCTGAACACTGTGAGTTTAGCCATCTGAACTTCTCAAACGAATGCAGGGAGGTCCTGTCCAAGGCCAGAGCGGAGAGTACCAACAAAACCTACGGAAGAGGTTTTGTCTGTGGTGTAAGAGGAATAATGTGCACCCTCTTACTGCTGCACCTCATCAAATTATTCCTTACTTTCTGCTATTGGCAAAGTCAGGATTAGAGTGAAATAGAAATAGGCACGGCACACTACTTGAATTGTAATATAGTTTTCAGGGATGGTGTAGTAGAGGTAATGGATTTCAAGGTGCTCCTACAGGTGATGCAACTGTTCCGGTGCGTCTGTGGATATCAAGAGAGTTGAGTGCGCTACTGGAGTGTAGGCGCCTACACTCCAGTAGCGCACGCAACTCTCTTGAAAGTCAAGATTAGCACACGCCTCCATCAAGGTGCATTTGGCTGCGTTATCCCGCTACAGGAGGTCATCGTCAGGCCCATCCTTATGGTCATCAAGGATTATCAAACAGTTTATGAAGGGGATATTAAGGGTCTTTCCTCCAGTAAAGCCTCCACCACCATTATGGAATCTGAATATTGTACTCTCTCAATTGATAAAGCCACCATTTGAACCGATACACAGGGCAGACCTGAAGTTCTTGTCCTGGAAAGTGGCTCTTCTCGTTGCATTGACTTCAGCGAGAAGAGTGGGTGAACTTCAAGCGCTCATGATTCAGGAGCCTTTCTTACAGTTTCAGGAGGATAGAATGATTCTCAGGACAAACCAGAAGTTCATTCCCAAGGTGCCAACTGATTTTCATTTGAACGAACCGTTGGTGTTGAAACGTTTCTTTCCTCATCCGTCAACAGCAGCAGAACGAGTATTGCACTCGCTGGACGTTCAGAGATGTATGAAGTTTTACTTGAAAGAAACTAAGACGTTTCGCAAGTCTTCTCAGTTGTTCGTCGCTTTCAGCGCACCCAGGAAAGGTTTCCCGCTGTCAAAGAGGGGAATTGCCAGATGGAGTTCCAGTGTGATTGTCTACTGTCATCAAGCTGCTGGAAAGCCTTTGAATGCACAAGTTTGTGCCCATTCCACAAGGGCGGTGGCCACATCCACTGCGCTCTATGGAGGAGTGCCAATCCAGGATATCTGCAGAGCAGCGACCTGGGCATCTACGCACACCTTCACCAGGCACTACAGCTGCGGAATCGGATGCAGTGGTGGGAGAGGCGGTACTGCGGAATATCATCCACTAACGGTGAGCCTTTTTCACATCCCTCCATCCATACTTTCTCTTGTTTACAAAGTCACATTTTATATTAAGTAAATATATATATATGTATACTAGCAGCCCGCCCCAGCGTTGCCTGGGGCAGAAGGGGGCTGGGGGCAGCATTTCAGGCTTGCGTGCACTCCCGCCCCGGCCCCCGCCCGCCACGACATTGTCTGTGTCCCGGACAATATCGTGGCGGGCGGGGGCCGGGGCGGGAGTGCACGCAAGCCTGAAATGCTGCCCCCAGACCCTGAGCCTTACCGCAGTTGTTCCGGGCCACCCTCCCGCACCCGCTCCCTCCCGTGCCGTGTCCCAGAGCCTTATCTGAGCCGCCGCTCCTCCTCGAGCTCCTCACTTCACCGCCGCTCCTCCTCTCAAGCTTGAAATGCTGCCCCCAGACCCTGAGCCTTACCGCAGTTGTTCCGGGCCAACCTCCCGCACCGGCTCCCTCCCTTCCTGTGTCCCAGAGCCTTACCTGAGCCGCCACTCCTCCCCGAGCTCCTCACTTCACCGCCGCTCCTCCTCGTCATCACGTGCGTTGCGGCCAGCGCTACGTCCTGGCCGTCAGCGTCGCGGCCGGTGCTACTTTCAGGGCACTACTTTTTTTTTAAAGTTATATTTTTAAATTTACGTTTTTTTTTTCTTTCTATAGCCCATGTCTATCTGCACACCCTGAGGATTACAACAATGTATTGGGTGTGTGGATTGGCGCTGTGGTTCCCGAGTTTACCTTGCCAAAAGGTTTGTGTTCTCTCTTTATAATAGTAGTATAGATATGTATTTGACATTATGCTTCATTTTCAAATGGTATTGCATGTTTATGAAATGTATCAGAGAAATGTGCTTTGTTTTTTCACTGCTAGCTATTCTGATTCAGGCATGTGAATCTATGAAAGTTCCAATACCGGAGTAAGAAAACAAGTTACTTACCTGTAACTTTAGTTCTCCAGTATTGGAATCTTTCATAGATTCACATGCACCCACCCTCCTCCCCTGAGAGGCTCACCTCGGATTTAGCACAAGAAGTGTGTTATATGCACAAGTGCGCAAAAAATCTGAGGGGCAGAAGGTTCTCTCAGGAGTGTTCTAGAGGGTGAGGAGCTCTGATTGGTTCAGGGAAAAGTTTGGGCCTTTTTTACATAACAAAGGCTATGGGTTGCAAAAGGGAAATGGGCCTAGGCCTCTTTTCAGTTTGCTATACTACTAAGCACTGCTTTTTTATATACCGGAGACTCCCCTCTCGACGATGGGGAATGATTCAGGCATGTGAATCTATGAAAGATTCCAATACTGGAGAACTAAAGTTACAGGTAAATAACTTGTTTTCATCCATCCTGCATGAAGGTGGCCTAGTAGCCAATCAAGTGATCAGCTCAGCGGAAGATGCGTCAGATCTAGCTGCACATGGCTACTCGCATAGGATCTGTGCCAGACGCTCAGCGTGGCTGAGGCTCACAGGACTGAAACCCGAAGCACAACATCGGATTCTTAACCTTCCGTTCAATAGGTCATCACTCTTCGGATCTCATGCTGATGATGAGATGTCTTGAATGAAAACCGAGCTTGATACGGTTAAAGCTGTGGGTCTCGAAAAGAGGAAGGACTTAAGGCGACGGTACCGTCCTTACGACCGACGACAAAACCAACGGAGGGTTCAAACCCCTCAATGGTCCTCGCAACAAAACCAAGGAAGGTCACAATTCTCCCAGCGTCGTCCTGGTAGAGGAAGAGGTGGCAATTCAAGACAGTCCACACCTGCTTCCAAGCAACAGAAGTGAGCACTTGCTTCCCCTATCTCCGTTACCCACTCCGGTGGGGGAAGTGTACGTTTTCATCTGGAAGAGTGGACAAAAATCACACTAGACAGGTGGGTGCTGAATATTGTAAAGAATGGGTACACCATCAAATTCAAGTCCCCTCCACCTTCCATTCCTCCTCAAAAGACTGTCACCCATCGTATAAATCTGTTGAGGGAAGAGGTGTCTGCTCTACTCCTAAAGAATGCCATCGAGGAGGTCCCATGGCTACAACGTCGGCAAGGGATCTACTCACGATATTTTTTGGTCGCAAAAAAGGTCCAAACAAGGAGTTCAGGCCTATACTAGATCTCAGACGTCTCAACAGATTCATACTCCGAGAAAAGTTCAGAATGCTGGCATTACATCAAATAATAACACTTTTGCATCAAGGGGACTGGATGTGTTCCATAGATCTTCAAGATGCCTATTTCCACATACCAATCTCGCCAAAGCATCGGAAGCTCCTACGGTATAGCATCCAATCAAACCACTTCCAATTCACGGTCCTGCCTTTTGGACTGAAGTCCGCTCCCCGCACTTTCTCGAAGTGCATGGCAGTAGCACCGGCTTTCTGGAGGAAACCGCACATATTAGTCTATCCTTACCTAGACGACTGGCTTCTCAAGAGTGCGTCTCCCACTCTTCTGCAACAACATCTCGAGCGATGTATTCATTAGTTGCATCAGCTCGGGCTACATGTAAACTTCAAGAAGTCCATCCTCAATCCAGCACAGAGGATACACTATCTAGGCGCAACCCTGGACTCAGTCAACGCAAAAGCTTATCCTTCGGAGGAGAGACTATCATCCATTCTCCTCAAGTGTCAAACTCTCCTGAAGACTCCTCAGCCTACGGCCAGACAGATTTCCTCCCTACTGGAGTCCATGGCCTCGTGCATATTTCTCGTTCCAAACACCAGGCTTCACATGAGACCTCTGCAGCAGATTCTGGAGGATCAGTGGTCCCAGATCTCCAATCGCTGAGAGGACAGGTTGTCTATACCTCTCTCAGTCCCACTCTCCATTAGATGGTGGATGCGATGGATTCATCTCCTCGTGGGAGACCCCTTTCCAGAGGACAGGCCTCAACAGACTCTGGTGACTGATGCATCCCTTCAGGGATGGGGCGCTCATATGGGATCATTGCAGATCCAAGGAATGTGGTCAGAGAAAGAGCAACTATACCACATAAACATGCTGGAGCTCAGAGTTGTACATCTAGCACTCAAAGCGTTCTTCCCGTCAATAACAGCGACCTCTCTGCTTGTTCAGACGGACAACACAACAACGATGTACTACCTCAACAAGCAGGGCTGAACAAGATCCAGACCTCTGTCTCTGGAAGCACAGACAATCTGGAAATGGCTTCTGGCACGAGATATGAGAATATCTGCAGTCCACTTGCCGGGCCTCCTCAAAGTTCAAGCGGATGATCTAAGCAGGCACTTCGCAGAAGCACTCAACTTGGTGTTAAAGCAAGAAGTGGTACAAGACATCTTCCACAACTGGGAAACACCAGACATAGTAAGTAAGTATTCTGTATTGCTTAGTTATTTAATACCATTGCAAATAGTAATACATTAATTAAATACAATTATTATAAAAAAAATATAAAATGAGAATAGCTTCATGTAATAAATAGTGATTGCTACAGACATTTTATGCAATTTTTACACTGAGCATGGATTAAAAATCCCTTAAGTCCCTTGTGTTACTTGAGAAGGCTATGTTAAAAGTCTTGCACCTGGGTTTTAAAAATATATAGCAGTAATTTTGTGCGGTATAAGCTACTTACGCCCTTAGTGACCATTGAGGTTGCGTAAGTCCCTTGTATTGCCTACGGTGGCTGTGTAGAAGGACTTGCCTCTTGGTTTTATACCAAGATGTGATGTAAACTTGGTGCGTAAAAGGGACTTGTTATTCACTGGAGACTCTGACTTTCTTGTTTCTTTTCTGCTTTCTCCAAGAATTTAACGACGTGGCTTGCTAATTGGATGTTTTTTCCGTCGAAGCAAGCCATGGCCGCTTGCCGGCATGATCTTATACCCAGCTTGTTGAAAGGCAGTTTTAAGTGAGATCTGCGCTCTGTGACCAAACATTTGCAGGTGCAGATTAGATGTAGGATATCTTCTTTCGCGTTCCCGCATATTCGGCAGTTGATTGTTGCTTGGGACCTTTTCCATGGAGGGAGATGTTTTTGTGATGGAAGTAGGCCCAGCCGTAAGCGTAAGAACTTCTCCTTTATACGCCTAGTGAACCCGACCCCTAGATAGCTTTGGCAAAGACTGCTTGAGTAGCTTTGAATGACCATCCAGCCGTGGTAGCCGGTTGGCTAGGCTTGCTTTGTCCTCTATTAATGAGATTGATCTTACTGATTTGTTGACTAGCTGCTTAAAGATGGTATGGGACCCACTGCACTTCCAGGCTTCTTGTAGGCACAAGGAATGTATTGCTTGTTTTAAGTATTTTGCGGCCGCGCTGTTGTTCTTACTTTCTATCTCTTTCCATAGATAGCCATTCAGAGTCGCAGCCTCTCCTCTCTGGATTTTGTGCCATATTTTGACGTAGGCACCCATTCGCTCCAGCGTTTGGTTTCTCAGGCCGAATTCCAGCCTTATTTGTGCCTGCGAGGTGTAGGTGGGCAGACTGAAAATCATCCTCAGGGCTTTCGCTGTTGTGCAGTTCAATAGCTGAGCGTCCCTCCCTCAAAGGCATTCGCTTCCATACGTTATGGCCGGTGTTAATTTTGCCTGGAGCACTTGAACCAGGGGGGTGAAGCTTCGGCCGACTGCTTTCGTTTTTAGGCTCCTTAGTGCAATCGCTATGCTTATACCCCTCCGTTTAATTGCTTCCTTTTGCTGTTGGAATGAGCCCTTGCTATCCACAATTACGCTGAGGTACTTGTACTCCTCCACTGTTTCCAGTTTGAACCCTCCCATGTGCCAGCAGAACCCTACTGATGGTGTTTTGGCGTTAATCCTCATTGTTTTGGTCTTTGAGAGGTTGATGCTTAGGCTGTTCTCTGTTGAATAATTGAAAGTTGTGCTGATTGGATGCTGTAGCCCTATAGGTGTTCTGCTGATTAGCACAATATTGTTGGCGTACATTAAATTAGAGAGAGTAAAGCCTCCTATACTTGGCGCGTGAGAGTTGCTTCCATCCAGTTGCTGTGCAAGGTCAGACATAAAGATGTTGAATAATGTTGGCGCCAGCACACACCCTTGTTTTAGGCCTTTTGTAGTCTGTATTTTCCTTGATAAGAGGTCACCTGGTCCTAGCTTGACTTGAACCCATGTGCCCGTGTGTAGTAAAATCAGCTGTGATAATAACCCAGGTGGAATGTTCCTTTCTTCCAGCTTTGACCATAGTAAATTTCTGTTAATGTTGTCAAACGCTGCGGTGAAGTCGATAAAGCATACATACAAGGGCAGATTTGCTGTCTTAGAAGCATCGATGAGGAGTGAAAGAGCCAAAATGTTTGATTATGTACCCAGTTCTTTACGGAATCCTGTCTGGGTAATGGGAATTACTGCGTTTGCTTCCGACCATTCCGAGAGCTCTTCTAGGAGGAGACCAGCATAGTATTTAGCCTCATTATCAATTAAGGCTACTAATCTATAATTTTTGGGATCCTTTACATTGCCTTTCTTATGTATTGGCGCTATTATTGAGCCTTTCCACGATGCCGGAATTGATGCAGTGTCTGTTATCTGTTTGAAAAGTGGTAGTAAGGCCGCTGCCCAGTATTCTGGATTTTGTTTGTACAAAATTAGGAGTATCCCGTTGGGACCTGGCGCTCCCTCCGCCTTTCCTTTTGCGATCCTACTTGTAATTTGTTTTTCGGTGGGGTTTGAAAAGGTAATGAACTGTTGTGGAATCCAAGCTCGAATTTTTCTGACCTTATCCGGTCGGCTAGTTATTGCCAGCTGTGTTGCTATATTGAAGTGGGCCTGAAGGTAATTGGACCAGGCTTCCTTGGTTAAATAAGAGTCGATGTTAGGGCTTCTCGAATTCCGGAGTGTGATGACTGTCTTCCAGAATCTTCCACTTGTATTAATTCCTTTTGCATCATGAAGAAGTCTGGCCCATAACTCCTCCTCTGCTACCCTTTTTCATGCCATATTGTTCTCTTTTTAGTCTGTTTTAATTTTTGCAGTTCCATTTGGATCGCGGTATCCGGTCCATCTCTGTGTAGTTTCTGCAGTAGTTAATTTATGTTTCTTTTGAGAAGCTGTATCTTGGTATTTTGGTTTACGGCCTTGTGGCACCTTCCAATTGATTCCGACCGTTTTGTTTGTTTATTGCAGTTTCTATGCTCCGGGTTTATGTGGGTCTTGGCTTTCCTTGTATGTGCCTGTCCAAGGCTGCTCGTGAATTGCTCCCAGGCCCTTGTGAAGCCTTCCAGGTTTTTCGTGTTGCATTTTATTCTTTTCTGTGCTACCGACAGTGAGTGTCCTAAATTTGTTGCTGGCGTGGATGACGCGGCCCCCTGGAAGTTAAGGCTAAATTCTTGCGGCTGATGATCACTAACTGACGATGTGCCTACTTGGAAGTCCGTGACTTTCCCAAAGAGGTGAAGAGATGAGAATGTGAAGTCTAAGGTGGAGCTGACAGATGAGTTGTGAAAGGTGGGTGACGGGGGGCTGCCATTTAGGAAGCCGCCATTTAACGCTGCCAGGTTAAGATGTTCTAGGTCCTTTACGCTGGCCCTTGAAAGCCGATTTTGTTTGTCCCATTTACTTATCGCTTGTTGTGGTATTTTCCATGCCCGAAACTGGTCTTCCAGACATGTGTCCCTAGTTTGAGGCCCTCCCAGAAACATATTGAAATCCCCTGTTACTATGAGGTTGGGAGTTTCCGCTTCTGCCAGTGTTTTTGAGATTTCTTCCATCAAGAGATTCATTCGAGCTTTTTTCTCCCGGGGATGTAAATATACGTTCATCAGTCTTAGCTTTTGTTTTTGATCATTTCCCTTCACTTCTAGTTCTATAGTGAGTGTGCAATTGTTGCCTATCTGTTTCACATTTAGATGGGTAGGATCATTGAAACTCTTGATGGCAGTATATATTGTCAGGCCGCCTTTTAGATGTCCGTATTTGGCTTCTCTTATTGCTGGAAGGTGATGTACGTTGAAAACATGGATTTGATGTGGTTGGTTTAGCCAAGTCTCCTGGAGTGCTATTATGTCAAATATATGAAGGTAGACAAAGAGTTCGATATCGTCTCTTTTGTTTCCTAGGCCATTTATGTTCCATGAACATATTCTTAGCTGATGTTGAGTTGCATATTTTTGATGTGTGTTTTGTCAGAACATTGGGGCCCTTGTATTGATTGTCCTTGCTATCCAGTTCCAATCTTCTTGTCCCAGTGGCCCGTTCGTTTGCCTGTTGGTCTGGGCGGTCATTATGGTGACTGAGAGGCTTCTCGCCCCCTTTAAGACACTTTCTGTTTTTACTTGCGGTTGTTTGTTTGTTGGGTTTTGGCATTGTTGCTCATTATATGCCTGGCGTAATGGTTCAGGGTACCCTGTTTTTTCCAGTCTTTTTAGGCGTATCCCCAGGATAAAAAGTGAGCTTCTAGTTCCATAATTCTCGTCGCTTTTTCATTCCTTGCCCATGTTGTTTTTGTAATCTCCACATCTGACATTTGGGAACAATGGGTAAATTCAACTGCCTCTAGATCTTTGTTGCTAATATCAGTCAGACTGCTGAAAGTTGATAGTAGGTGTAGGATATTGCCTCGATTGAGGGTATCCCCTCTGCCTCTTGGCTTGTATTCAGGAATGAACAGTATTATGCTACTATCTGCTTCCGCCTGCCCAGCCTCCCGTTTTTTACTGTCTTCTGTGCCTATTTCTGTCTGTAAGCAGTCGTTTGTCTTTTCTGCTGTTGGGTCCTCCCCCTGCCCTTCCCGGTTTTTCGTGTTGAGGGCTGATGTGAGTTCATGTTTCGAGGGGGAGCCCTTGCTTCCGTCTGCCGACAGTCCCCCCCCTTAGGTTTGGATGGGTGGGATCCTCCCTTTTTGTTGTTTGTACCGTCTCCTTGACCGGAGGTATTTTTGCGGTCGGTGGTGCGGACTTTCTATTTGGTCTACTGCTTCTTTTTCTGGAGTCAGACATAGATCTTTTTGCGGACGCAGAAAACGCAAAATGCTGCGTCTTCGCCTCCAGGTATCCACAACCAGGGTCCAAGGGGAATGCTCTGTGGATAGACTGGTCAGAGACATTACTCTACGCTTTTCCACCGATTCCTCTCATTCCCTTGGTGATCAGGAAGCTGTACGAGGCCAAGACAGACATGATCCTGATTGCTCCAGATTGGCCTCAACAGTGGTGGTATCCCGACCTTCTTCATCTATCCAAAGTACCACACAGGAGGCTGCCATGTCATCCCGATCTGCTGACCATGGCGAGCGGCAAGGCGTTCCACCCCAGCCTGCCGTCCCTGAGGTTAGCAGCATGGATCCTGAGTTCATCCAATACGGACATTTAGGCCTCTCACAGGACTGCATTCAGATTTTAAAAGAGGCCAGGAGAGCTTCTACAAGGAAGTCTTATGCTTTCAAGTGGAAGCGCTTTTTCATGTGGTGTACTGCTGAGGGTCATGACCCTATTCGAGGTCAAGAACAGGTACTGTTGCCATACTTACTGTCTTTGGTCAAAGCAGGTTTACAGTATTCCTCCATAAAAGTTCACCTGACAGCAATAACAGCATATAAAAAGTCTCCCACTCAGGCTTCTTTCTTTCAACTGCCAGTTGTTAAGGATTTCCTGGAGGGCCTCAAGAAGGTCTATCCTCCTGTTAGGGCCCCTTCTCCTCCCTGGGAGCTAAATGTTGTCCTATCTAAACTTATGGGCCCCCCATTCGAGCCCATTCATAAGGCTTCCCTGCAACACCTGTCATGGAAGACTGCTTTTCTCGTGGCAATCACTTTTGCGCGCAGGGTAAGCAAGATACAGGCCTTATGCTCTACAGAGCCTTATCTTGTTTTTCATGTGAATAGAGTGGTATTACTTACTCACCCGAGGTTCCTCCCTAAGGTGGTCTCGGATTTTCACACTAACCAGTCAGTCACTCTTCCCACGTTTTTTGCCAATCCGGACACTCTGGCTGAGAGAGCTCTGCAGTCTTTGGATTTAAAACCAGTGTTGAAATTCTACCTTGATAAAACAGAGTGTACAAAAGTCTGACCAATTGTTTGTGAACTATGGTCTGTTGAAAACAGGTGTCCTGCCTCTAAAAGGTCCATTTCTAGATGGATAGTGTCATGCATTATGTTATCTTATCAGTTGGCACAAAAGCAGCTCCCGGGCAAGCCGAGAGCTCATTCCACAAGAGGAAAAGCTGCTACAATAGCAATGCTTAAGAATGAACCAATTCATGAAATTTGTAAGGCAGCCACCTGGTGGTCGGTTCATACCTTCGCACGCCATTACTCCCTTGATTCTGACACTCAGGCGGATGCTCAAGTTGGTCAAGCATCCCTGAGAAATTTGTTTGGGTAATATCTGTTGGTAAAATGTTTTGGTAGACTGGTATTCGCCCGCAGGGTATGGGGATGGGCTTGGGCTTGCTACTCTTTTCAGTGCTTATGACTATTGATGAGTATCCCCTGGAAGAGAAAGATAAGCTACTTACCTGTAATCCTAGTTCTCTTCCAGGGGTATACTCATCATAGTCATAAGCAACCCTCCCTCCTCCCCGGGCGAATACCATGCCTGTATATGTACATGTTACCCATGCTGTGATTACACTGTTATACGCCGTCCAAAAGAACTGACCTAACTGTCACCTGTGGTGCATGATGGGAGCCTGGGGGTTCCTCGAGGTCTTAAAGGCACTGCATCAATTTTTCAGTTGTTACTATGCAGCCTATCTAGGCTAAACCTGCCTCTATGATCCTACCTGTTTTTACCTTTGAAAATAAAGGTTGTGTGTTTCAAAGAAACTCAGGGCAGTTTGCTTCTTTACATATATCATATATGGTGACTTATATGTCTTTATTTGGTCAAATGTAAAAGTTTTACATGCAATAATAGCAGTTTTGGAGCCTAGTATGGTGTTTTTCAGGCTGCATATGTATATGTATATGCATATTATCTATATATATGGGTATTTATGTATATGTATATGTGTGTGTGTGTGTGTGTTGTTTCAGGCTGTGGATGTAGACGCTCTAGGTTTTTCGGCGGGCAGTCGCCCGGAAGCAAATACTCTGGGCGTGACGATTTCCCCCTGCCACGAGCCTAAGGGGTACTTCCACCACTAATTGACTATTTTCCTGTCTCTCACATTTTGGAGAGACCAAAGAAGAAAACATCTGTGTAAACTATTTACAGATAAGGTTATAATAGTTCCTTCTCTCCCGCGCCAATGGTTCAGGCGCCTTAGCGCGCGCCAACCGCGGTGTGAGGATTTTTTTCGGTCCTGATGAATGCTGAGCTGACTATGGCTCATTAGCAGAAACATGTCGACCTTTTTTCCCTTTTTTTCTTTTTAAGTTTATAGGACTTTTTGGTTCAAATTAACATAACCACTCATTAGTCCGCTGTTTTCACTGATTTTAATGGAGTTAGAACTACCATCTTATTAAAAGAATGTTTCGGTTTGGGGAGTAGTCCACACTCTTTTTAATTCACATCTCCTTAACACAATTTTTTGTTACTCCTTTCTATAAGGACCCGATGAAGACAACTGGCTACCGACTTTCAGTTGGGGCCTGAGGGTCCTTTTTTCACTCACTGAGCACACTTTACTTACTTGTCCTTGGTGGTAGAAACTATACTACTTCTTGCTTTCCGTTTCCTTGGTTAGTTATGATGTCACTCTTCTGTTGATTGTTAATTGTGTGTATATATATCCATGCTCTGGCTTGTTCCTGCTATGAGAGGCACTCGAATAAACAACACGAGCTGCAAGCGTCAAACGGCTTTTGCTCCGGTATCCCGCACGTGGGGGGGACTATTCAGTGCTTATGACTATGATGAGTATACCCCTGGAAGAGAACTAGGATTCCAGGTAAGTAAGTTATCCTTCTTGTTTCTTCTTGTCTGAGGAGGCAAGGTTCAGGGTTGCCCCTAAATACTAAATTTAGGGGCGTTTCATGTAGGTAAAGGTTGGAACCAATGGATCCCTTCCGAGAGGTGGGTACACCCCCTATTATGCCACCCTCCAGTGGAAGGTGGGCATAAGCCTCAATCTGGTTGGCTGGCTCCCACCATCTTCAAGATGGTGGGGACTGAGAGTTGTGCTTCACCTCTCCTCCCCCACCTGAGGGGTGGGGTTGGCAAAGGTGGGCACACCTCTCTTCCTATCATGTTTTTTTCCGCAGATTCTCTCACCCAAAGTGGGGGTCAGAACCGTTGGGGGCCAGTTGCTGGGAGCAGCAAATGGCTGGGGCAGCTCACAGAGGCGGCAATTCTTTGAAACTTCCCCTTTGTGGACCCTTCTCAACCTGAGGGAGGAGGCTTGGCACCTCTGCCCAGGATATGCTTTTCTTCAGGACCCTGAGAGCGGGAGGCTCTCGACCCAGGGGTCCTGAAACATGACTGGGGTGACAGCTGGCGAGCAGCCAGTCAGCCAAGACACTAGAGTCAGGTCCTTTTTCAGGGGGCATCTCTAAGATGCCCTCTGAGTGCATTTTTCATTAAACCCCACACTGGCATCAATGTGGGATTAACGTGCTGAGAAGTTTGATATCAAACTTCCCTGTTTCAGTAAAGCCATTATGGTGCTGTTGAGTTCGTAATGACAAACTCCCAGACCATATACTCTTTAAAGTTTTTCTGCTCTTACAATGTCCAAGAATGGACTTAGACACTGTAGGGGTACAGGGCTCATGCACCTGTACCCTCACCAAAGGCATAGTGCACCCAGCTAGAGGGACGGCTGACCTATGCCTTGGCTTTCCTGTTTTCAGTTTCTATTTTTGGTAAATTCTGGTGGGGTTTTTTCAGTATTTTCAAGTGATTTCAATACCTTAAAAAACAGTGGTTACACATTTTCGCACCATTAAAAACAACAGAAACAGTGTTTTTCCGGTGTTTATGGAAAGTGTTGCTTTTATTATTACTTGCTTTCTGCATGAATTGATGGTATATAGCCAGTGTACGTACAGTGTATATGAGATCCAAATACATTTTTGCAAATCAAACTCATTGCAGTACACCATACAATACTTCTTCAGTGAGTCTTTGTTCATGCGCGGTCTCTCTTTCCTTCCCATGTAAAAAAAATTCTGTGAAAAGACCCTCTCAACATTGGCACTTGAGACAGGCAACGCCAAAACAGCCAGTACACAATTTGCTAACTCTGGCCACCGACATAGCTTACCCTGCCAATACTGCTGCACTTGAAGATTGAGATTCTCTGGGCAGGTTCGGCAACATTTGCGTTGAACTGGGCGCTTATGCCCTCAGGGTTATTGAGTGATACCAAAGGGGATGATGGACGGAGCCTTTGAGCAAATCAAACTCTCACCCCCAGTCAACTGATCTGGGTTTAATACATCAATATTCTTTAGCTCACTCCACCACCCCAGTTCAGACATGGCCATATGCAAATCAGTCGGACCCTGTGCCTCATGGGAACAGTCCAGCCCGAACTGCCAAGCCAATAACCTCAGGGTTATTGAAGCAGTCAAAAATGAAGCAGCACTTTTGAAACTATGGGGAAAACTCCCTTTTATGGAAGGGATCTAGAACTTGTAAGAGTACCACAGTGAGGTTTCATTGACTTCAAATGCCAGTGTTGGTGAAGGGACATTTCTATGCATCATTGCAAGCCATTTCTCATACATTGTAAAATAAAAGTTCCTGAATTGCTCTTCAACATTGCTTTGCTTACCAAGTGGCAAGCATTCTAAAATGGAACATATTGCAGTTCCAAAGTCACTAAAGGTGTTGCCTAGCCTACTCTCAAGGTGATATTTCACATATACACCAATTATGCTGAACACTTGACAGACAAGGGTGTTTTCAAACTCTAGTTTTTTATATTATGTCCACTACAGCAGTTATGTTTTCCTTCAAAAATCTAAGAATGCAGCACAGTGTACTTTTTTCACATCACTATCAATATGAGACCAAAGATCCTCACATTTCTTGCCTTTGGCATCATCACGCAGCAAACATTTGGTAGACGGTTGCCACATGGATAATATAGCATTCATAGCCCCTTGGACTGAGAACCATCAGCTAAGTGACACAGTTGGTATGACTCTCTTTGATGCCATACAAAGCACAAAATGAGAAATATTTGCGTTTTAGTTCCCACGCATTACAAAACAGTGCACCAGAACTGACTAAAAAGTTAATAGAATTCTTCATTTACTCTGACGATTGTAAAGATGCTTTCAGCATACCATCGAACAAGTGGCAATGATCTCTTAAAGGGAAGCACTTCAGCTCAGGTATTGATTTTGTCAGGTCATCACACAACTTTTTCATATACATAGCTGAATCACTGCAAATACAAACAAAATCACTCCAATCTTTGTTGAACTTGGAAAGAACCTTATAGCAGAAGCATTCCAAGTGACACTGCGTTCCATGTTTTCCAAAAGTCTGGTGCCATGTTTTCACCACTATCCCATATGCTTGGTGAAAGCACTCTTTTCACATATACTTGTCACTATAACTTGCATTGAATGTTTAAAGCCTGAGGTGATAGCAATTCACCTACTATCAATACTGACTCACTAGAAACTGGGGGCCGATGTATCAAGGGTTTTACTTATTTTCTGTGGGTAAATGTGATGGCACATCAGTGAAAGACTCAAAAGCAGTCAAAACATCAAATATGATTTTTTATATTTCCTGATTCTCTACAGTCTATAAAATAATTCAACAAGACCTAAAACATGCTTCTTTGGACCAACGACCACAAAATCTAAAAAAGAAAAAGGAGAAGAAACATTATTTTAGTGACATCTCTAAACAACAAAACTCAAGCATAATAAGGATTAGCCCAGTCTTTTTTACTGATCGATTGTATAACAACGTTATATTGTGTTGGCCCCTTCAGGAAGAAAAAAAATGACTCTTTCACTCTTCTTTTCCATTCTTTGAATGGCATTTATTTTGCGGCTGTGAGCTGTTTTTTCAGTGTTTATTTGTTCACACTGGTGGGTGCTATGTCCCTTATGGTGGGGATTATATCGGTTATTATACGTTTAAACCTAAAACCGGACATCCTACCTATGCCATAGGCAGTGGGTTGTAGGCACGGCACACAGGGATGTGTGCCATGCCGGTCGACTCTTCACTTTGTTCTGCACCATAAAAAACACAGCCTGCAATGGCCGTGTGTGTTTATCAGGGTACAGGGCCTCTAAGGGTGGCACAATATGTGCTGTAGCCCTTTGAAGCCTTCCCTGGTCACAGTGCCCTTGGTACCCATGATACATTTTACAAGAGACTTATATGTGGCCAGAAAGTTGCCAATTTGGGTGTGCAACAGTACAGATTTAGGAAAAGAACACAAGCCCTGGTAACCTGGTTAGCAGGAACCCAGGGCACACTTAGTAAAAGAGCATCAACATCAGGCAAAAAGGGGGGGTGGGCAACCATGCAATAAGGGGCACTTTCCTACGCAACCCTCCCCCTTCCCCCCAAACGAAAGAGAATGAGACTATTCTTTCCGTAGAGAGTCTTAATTGTCTAAGTGGAAGAACCTGGAAAGCCCATCTGCTTTGGCATGGGCAGTCCCAGGTCTATGTTCCACTGTAATGTAAATTCCATGTGGGGAGATGGACCACCTCAAAAGTTTAGGATTTTCACCTTTTATTTGCATTAGCCATCTGAGAGGTCTGTGGTCTGTTTGAACTGTGAAGTGAGTTCCAAACAAATATGGTCTCAACCTTTTCAGGAACCAAACCACAGCAAAGGCCTCCCTCTCAATGGTACTCCAACGCTGCTCCCTGGGGAGTAACCTCCTGCTAATAAAAGCAAGAGCCTGGTCTTGGGCATCATCATTAGTCTGGGATAGCACCACTCCTGTCCCTAGCTAAGAGGCATCAGTCTACACAATGAACTGCTTGGTGTAGTCTGGAACTTTGACAATTGGAGCTGAGCACATTGCCTCCTTCAGGGTGTCAAAAGCCTTTTGACAGCTAACTGTCCAGTTTAACATTTTGGGCATCTTTTTGGAGGTCAGTTTTGTGAGGGGTTTCACAATGAACCCATGCCCTTTCACAAACCTTCTGTAGTACCCAGTCAAGCAAAGGAATGCCCTGACTAGGCTCTGGGTTGTTGGAGCCTCCCAGTCCAGGATAGCCTGGAATCTTGGGTTTTACTTGACCTCCACCAACAAGGTGGCTCAAGTATACAACTGTGCCCTGCCCTATCTGGCATTTGGATGCCTCAATAGTTAGGCCTGCAGTTTGCAGGGCTTTAAAACCTTACCCAGGTGGATCAGGTGATCCTGCCAGGTGGAGCTAAAAACAGCAATATCATCAAGATATGCTGCAGTAAAGGCCTCCAATGCAGCAAGGACTTGATTCACCAACCTTTGGCAGGTGGTAGTGGCATTCTTTAAACCAAAGGGCATAACGTTAAAGTGACAATGCTCCTCAGATGTGGAGAATAATGCGTTTTGTCTTTGGCTCCTGGGGGCAACCATTCTGCCAGTAACCTGCAGTTAAGTCGAAGGTACTAAGAAATTTGTCTTCACCCAGTTTGTCTATCAACTCATCAGCTCTTGGTATGGGGTGAGCATCTGTCTGGATGACAGAGTTGAGATCACTGTAGTCCACACAGAACCTAATATCTCTGTTTCCATCCTATGGATGAGGTTTGGGTATTAAGACCACTGGGCCGGCCCAGGGGCTCAAAGGGTTTAATAACCCCTAACTCCAGCATCTTGCTGACTTCAGCTTTGATGCTCTCCTTAACTGGATCAGACTATCAATAGATTTTGTTTTTGACAGGGACACTGTCCCCAGTGTCCACATCATGGCTACACCCATGTGTCTGGCCAGCGGTCAAGGAGGCGAGCTTAGCATACTACTGTAAGATCTGCTTACAGTCAGCCTGCTGTTGGGCAGTAAGGGTGTCTAAATAGACTGCTCCATCCACTGACTCATCTTTAGTCCTGTAAGAGAGGAGGTCAGGGAGAGGTTCTCTCTCTCTCCTGATCCTCATCAGTAACCATAAACATAGTTATGTCAGCTCTGTCATGGAAAAGCTTTCGGTGATTCACATGGATCACCCTTTTGGGGATCTTGCATGTGCCCAGGTTCACCAAGTAGGTGACCCCCCTTTTCTTTTCTAAGATGGTGTGAGGGCTACTCCATTTGTCCTGGAGAGCACTTGTTCCACAGGCTCCAAAATCCACACCTTTTGCCCTGGTTGGAATTCCACCAGTGCAGCTTTTTGGTCATACTAGTGCTTCTGGAGCGCCTGGCTGGCCTCAAGATTCTTGGAAGCTTTTTCCATGTACTCTGCCATTCTGGATCTTAGGCCTAGTACGTAGTCCACAATATCTTGTTTGGGTTGTTGGAGAGGCTTCTCTCAACCCTCTTTAACAAGACAGAGTTGTCCCCTAACAGAAGTTCAAAGGGGGAAAACCCCTACTGTCTTCTGAGGCACCTCCCTGTAGGCGAAAAGCAAGCATGGCAAGTGGACATCCCGTCTCCTCTTGAGTTTTTCAGGGAGCCCCTTGATCATGCCCTTCAATGCTTTGTTAAACCTTTACACAGGACCGTTGGTTTGTGGATGATAGGGTGTAGTAAACTTGCACTGCACCCCACACTCATTCCACATGTGCTTGAGGTATGTAGACATGGGGTTTGACCCTCTCTCTGACACTACCTCCTTAGGAAACCATACCCATGTGAAGACGCAAATGAGGGCCTTGTCGACTGCAGGAGCTGCAGTAATCCTAAGGGGAATTACTTCAGGATACCTGATGGCCTGATCCACTACCACCAGTACGAATTTGTTGCCTGTGGGAGGTGCAAGTGACCCACTATGTCCACACATACCCTTTCAAAGGGAACCCCAACCACTGGTAGTGGAATTAAGGGGGCCTTTGGGTGTCCTGTCCACCTATTTTGCCACCGGTGTGACAGGTGACACAGGAACTGACAAACGTTTCTACCTTCTGGGACATCTGGGGCCAGTAAAAGTGGCTAACTAGCCTAGCCCAAGTCTTGGTCTGACAAAGGTGCCCAGCTAGGGGGATATTATGAGCTGGAGGCAGAGCCAGCACTAGACGCGGAATGAGTAGTAATTTTATTGTGTTATGTTTTGTCCTGACGAATGCTCCATAGACCCGGTTGGGCAAAAAGGAGCAGAAACATGTTGACTGTGTGAGTAAAGTGATATGCAAGGATCCAGTAACTTGATCTAAGTACATTCCCATTTATTTTAACAACAAACCGCACCCTGTTATAATTAAAGGAGTTTTTTGGATGTAGGTTTGTTTTTTATCTAAACCTTCATATTGGGGGTATCTGTGCACATCTCTGGACACTACTACGCACCACCAGAGGTTGCCTCAGGCTTGAGGCTGGCATATAGCACGCTAGATAACCCAATGATAAATGCCACAACGCTTATGTGGGGTGGAAAAACGATATAAACCGCGACAAAACTGTCATAGCGTTTATGAGGGTTATCTACAAAACCTAGTGTAACGTAGTTACAAGTGTCCTGTCCTACATTTGATTTGGACATTCTTTCAGGCTTCAAGACTTCTTTTTCACCCTGTTTTCTGCTCTGTGCTCTAGTCTTAAAACACACAATCTCAGCGATGTCCAGCATTGCTGCATGGGTCCGCCCCATCTGATGTTATAGCAATGGCATGGCCAGTGTAGGAAGGTGAAATGCGACTGCATGGTTACCCCCACTTTTTTTCCTGGTGTTTTGATGGTTTTTGACTTAGTTTGGCTGGGATCTTGCTAACCAGGACCCCAGTCTAGCTGCTTTCTCTGCGCAAATCCTGCCGCCATAAACCGGAGCTGTCATCAGCAGTGGAGGGCCTGGGACAGAGGGATCTTGCCTGTCATTTGTGAGGGGGCAAAGAGATCGTGAAGCCGCTTGCTGCTCGCCGCACGGGACTCAAGTGACCAGGAGTCCGTGCGTGCTAGCAGCTGCGAGGAGCCCCGCCCCCCTGCACACCGGGGCCATCCGGACTAGCAGACCTCTGGCATTTGTTACTTGCTGCATCTATATCGATGCAATCTAGCGTATAGTTCCATTAGGATATATTTGGCCGCCATGGCAGCTTATCTTCAAAACAGGCAGCATCTTTCCCTCTTCAGAGTGCCTGCCATTAAAGCCTTCTTAGAAGGACTCAAAAGAGTGATCTCTCCCAGACACCCTCCTTCACCTGTCTGGAATCTAAACATCGTTCTCACCAGGCACATGGGGCCACCCTTTGAGCCTCTTCATTCTTGTGAGATACAGTTTCTTACATGGAAAGTGGCTTTTCTGATAGCCATCACATCGCTACGAAGAGTCAGTTAGCTTCAAGCCCTGACAATTCAAGAGCCCTTCCTACAAATTCATGCTAATAAGGTAGTGCTGCGCACCAACCCCAAATTCATGCCTATGGTGGTCTCGCAGTTCCACATTAATCAAACCATAGAACTGCCAGTTTTCTTTCCAAATCCAGATTCAGTGGCAGACCGGGCACTGCACACCTTAGATGTTAAAAGAGCTCTCCTGTATTACATCGACAGGACAAAAGACTTTAGAAAGACTAAACAACTGTTTGTTGCCTTCTCCCCACAACACAAAGGCAACCCTATTTCCAAATCAGGTATAGCCAGATGGATTGTTAAGTGCATACAAATCTGTTATCAAAAAGCTAAACACACTTTAACAGTTCCCCCAAGAGCGCATTCCACACGCAAGCTAGGGGCATCCATGGCTTTCCTAGGTAACATTCCTCTAGAGGACATATGTAGAGCAGCCACATGGTCCACCATACATACATTTACCAAACACTACTGCGTAGATTTACACTCCAAGCAGCAAGCCGCTGTGGGACAGGCTGTTCTCAGAACTCTCTTTCAGACTGCTGCAGCTGGCACTGGCAACCGCCGCTAGGGAGGTAACTGCTATTTATTCTATGCACAGATATGAATTCAGCAGCCCACATGCCTCGAACGGAATATGCTACTTGCCAGTATGCATCTGTTCTTGGCATGTAGGGCTGCTGACATTCATATCGCCCTCCCTCCTCCCCGGTGCCTGTCGCAGCTGTAGCACTCAGAATCATTTTCAGGCATGGCCATCACTTTCAGTATTACACTCCACCTCTGCCAAAATGGCGAAAAACAATCTGGGGGTGGAGAGGATGCCCATGCGCACTGTAGTCCAGGGGAGGAGCCACCTATCTTGTGATACTTCGAAGACTCTTCCAGGACAACAATGTGCAATCATCCGGACCCAACACTAGGCGGCGATCTATGCACAGATAAGAATGTCAGCAGCCCTACATGCCAAGAACAGATGCATACTGGTAAGTAGCATATTCCTTCTCCTATCTTTCAGTCAACCAAAAGCGGCTCCCCGCTTGATCCAGCCCCACTACATATTCTAAAATCAGTTGCACCTTATATTCTGGCCCCCATAGCAAACTTGATTAACATCTCTCTGTCACAGGGGATCGTACCCCCGAGTTGGAAGATGGCAGTAGTCAAAGCCCTACTAAAAAAAAACAATCTTGACCCCACGGAGCAGAATAATTTTCGGCCTATCTCTCTTCTGCCAGGTATTAGCAAAATGGCAGAGAAATTCATCAATCGTCAGCTATCTGACTACTTGGAAGCAAGCAACCTACTTAAACCTTCACAAACGGGATTCCGACCTGGCCAGGGTACAGAGACTGCAATGATGGCGGTGGTTGAAGAGGCTAGGAAGATCATTGACACAGGGGGATCAGTGGCAGTGATCCTCCTGGACCTGAGCGCAGCCTTCGACACCGTCAATCACCTTACGCTGCTTCAGCGACTGAGAGATTTGGGCATTTCTGGACTTGCTTTATCATGGCTTAAGTCTTTTCTGTACAATCGGTCATTTCAGGTGGCCGAGGGCAATTTTAGTTCCAACACAAACCCACTTCTTTGTGGCGTCCCCCAGGGCTCTTCCCTGAGCCCTACACTTTTTAATGTGTACATGTCCCCACTTGAAAAAATCCTCACCCCCTACGGTATCAAGCTCCTTACATATGCTGATGATACCCAGCTTGTGGTATCATTAAGCCAACAGGAACATCCCTCCACCGATCTGAACTCCTGTCTGAGGGATATAGCCAGTTGGATGGGCAGGTCCAATCTCAAGCTCAACAGCGACAAGACGGAGATCCTGGTTATGGGTAATCAGTCACACTTCCGTCCTGAGACGCTGTGGCCTCCATGTATGGGCTCACCTCCAACCCCAAAGTCCGACATCAAAAGCCTTGGGATCTGGCTGGATCAAGGCCTAACACTTAATACTCAAGCCAGGAAAACAGCCGGGCCTGCTTCGGCCTCCTTCGCACCGCGCGAAAAATTCTTCCGCTGTTGCCTTCACATTCCAGAAAGCTCCTGATTCAGGGCCTTATACTGTCCAGACTGGACTACGGAAATGCACTTTATCTTGGCGCCCCAAAGAAAGTGACAGCCAAATTACAGGTTGTACAAAATACTGCTGCGCGGATCCTTACGGGCACCAACAATCACTGCTCAGCGAAGCCTGCCCTCAGGTCACTGCACTGGTTGCCAATACTCGAAAGGATACACTTCAAGGCCCTGTGTATCACCCATAAAATCTTGTATGGCAAAGCCCCTCCTATCCTAAAAGATTTTATCACCCCATACAAAACTAGTAGAACCCTTCTCTCCACACATCTTCACCTGACAACAACACCCAGGATCAAGAGGGCCCGATCATGAGGACGCCTGTTTTCGTACAACGCCTCCAGACTCTAGAATGCACTTCCATTGGACATTCGGTCCCAGCCCAATCTTCTTTCCTTTCGCAGGCTTCTAAAGACCTGGTTGTTCCCCTAAACTCCACTCACTTGTTCCTACCTACTCAATCATTAGTACTGGGACGCTCACGGGCAGCCATGCGCTCTAGAAATCTACAAACATGAAACATGAAACATTGCACAGTTGTGTCGGGAGGAGCAGGGACTCACAGGGAGTTAGAGGATCAGGGCCTCACAGGGTGTGAGGAAGATCACACAGTTGTTTGAGGAGGGGCAGGGCCTCATAGGGAGTGAGGAAGATCACAAAGTTGTTTGAGGAGAAGCCAGGCGTTTTAGGGAGTAAGGAAGATCACACAGTTGTTTGAGGAGGAGCCGGGCCTTCTAAGGAGTGAGGAAGATCAGATAGTTGTGTGTGGAGGAGTAGGGCCTCATAGGGAGGGAGGAGCAGGGTCAGGATACAACAATTCCATGATACATTTATGGACACCTAAAATTAAGGCACGCTGACGGAAGAACATGCAGCTTGTCTTTCGCCCGATTGGTCCGTGATAAATGCTACCAAAAGCTTATGCCCCAGGTCAGTTGTGCATATGTTTATTGGCCAGACAAGAGGAGGGTTTAGTGCATCCTTAGTGAGGTAATTAAAACAAGCTGGAGACCGGTGACTGATTGGAAGGGATGGGAGAAGGGAGGGAGAGCAGAGAGAGTGGGGTGGAGGAGCGAGGAAAGAGACAAAACAATGAAAGCATTACCGTACACGAGCGCCGTGCTGATAGAGCTCATACCTCCAGTTTTCCCCAGAGACCAGTGCAAGTCCACGTCCGGGGCAGCTGTGAGATGCAGGCACACACAGCAGTGCCCCCTGCTTTGAGGCAGCAGCACAGCCCCCTTCTGGTCTACCTGCCGGCTCTGCTGTGAGGCAGTTGCAGATGGAGACATTTCACTGATTGGGAAGGAGGGGGTAGAGGACCCTGGAAAAGACAACAGTGAAAGCAAAACCAGCGCTGCGCTCATGAAACGGGCGCCGCGCTGATAAAATGTGTATGTATGTCCACTTTTGTTAAACAAGGAGCTGAAACGCATTTGTTTTGAGCACCAAACAGTATTCAGACTGCTCGCTAGAGCCACGTTAAAAACACCCCGCCCTGTAACGTCCGGCGCTGCGCTGATACAAGTAATATTGCGTGAAGCGTGTGAAATTTGAATTAATTAAAAATAACATCCCGCGAAGCGTGTGCTCTGAGCATTCCCTACATATTTTAAAAATGCTTGTAAGTGCGTTATGTACGTGAAGTGGCCGCCATAGTAAATAAATTAAAATACAAAAAAACCATCAAAGCAGGCCCTGTACTGAAACACGCAGCGGTGCCCATGTCTATTGTGCGTGTGATGGCCTGTAAACCTCATGCTGTGCCTGCAGGAGGAAAAATGCCATAGTAAATAATTTGAAATACAAAAAACACATCAAAGCAGGCACCATACTGAAACACGGAGCGGTGCCCATGTCTATTGTGCGTGTGACGACCTGCAAACCTCACGCTGTGCCTGCAGTAGGAGAAACGCCATAGTAATTAAATTAAAATACAAAAAACACATCAAAGCAGCACCCTACGCCCTTGTCTATTGTGCGTGAGACGGCCTGTAAAGCGCATGCCGCGCATGCTGTGCCTACAGGAGGAGAAACTTGATCACTTTAATGAACAAACAAGCTCTTGGCATTGCTGTGGGGAGGCCGTGGGCAGCAACAGCAGGGGTGAATAATTAGGGGGGAGGAGAAATGCGAGACACGGCCTGGGGGCCATGCAAAGTGTGAGGCAGGGGGCGGGGAAGCTGATCCCTTTGAAGTGAAGCTCTCGGAGGCAGGCGGCTCCGGGAGCAAATGGTAAAAAGCGCGTGCAAGTGCACATGCACTCGACGTACTCCGCAATGGTTTCAGAGCTTGGATGAGCCTCTATACTCTCGTCCTATTATCACTTGCGCGATTAATAGGACGAGACCTAAAAAGGAGCAAGAATCTGGTCAAGGATGCTGCTTCACCTGCTTCCCTAGCCCAAGATGGATGGCGGTCTTCGTCCGATCTTTGACCTCAGGGAGGTGAATTTCTTCTTCTGAAAGGAACGTGATACTGAAGTTGGATGCTGGAGACTGGGTGGTGTCTCTCGACCAGCAGGATGTGTACTTCCATATCCCCATCCTGCACTTGTGTCGGTGGTATTTGCACTTTGTAGTGGGTTCTACACTCTACTAGTTTCTTGTACTCCCATTTGGTTTGGCATCAGTGCTTCGAGTCTTCAACAAGGTGATGGCAGTGGTGGAGGCCCATTTCAGAAGGTTGGGAATCCCAATCTTCCTTTACCTGGACGACGGCTGATCGAAGCTAGGTCGCATGAGATGGTCATTTGTCATCTACAGTAAACAGTCTTGCTTTGTTCGACCAGAGTTTTTTGATCATCAAGCCCAAGTCTCCCCTGAGCCCGCCCAATAGCGCCAGTTCATAGGGTCAGTTCTGGATACCATCTTTCTGTGCCCATTTCCCCCACCTCAAAGAATTACTGACATATAGGCGATGGTCCCATCCTTTCTGCAAGGTGCTCAAGTTCCAGTCCTGTAGGTCCTGAGATTCCCTGGTCTGATGGCTTCCTGCATTTTTCTAGTCTTGCACGCACGTTGTTATATGAGGGTTCTGCAGTCGGTGCCTACAATGCGAGGGAGACCTGTTACACTCTATTGTGATTTTCCCTTAGCGCTGCAGCAGAAGTGGTTTGGTGGGGGAACAAGACCAACCTCAACTGTAAGAGTGCGCCTTTACTGCTCCCCATAAGTGACTATGGGTGGTAGTGATAAATGCCTCCTTCTTAGGGTGGGGAGTTCATCTGCAGGATCTGGAGATCAGAGGCCTCTGGTCTCCAGAAGAGCACGATTTTCATATCAACCTGTTGGAACTGACGGGCGATTCGGCTGGCACTGAAGGTCTTTCCCCCTCCATCAAAGGTCAGTCCGTCTAGATCTTGACAGACAATTTGCCTGCAATGCGGTATGTGAACAAGCAAGTGGGAGTATGGTCTTGCCTTCTTCGCTTGGAAGCTTTGAGACAGTAATTTTATTAAAGTATACATAAAAGTGAAGGATGAAATGCTTGAATTAATTCTAGCCACTCGTAATTACTTGGAGCCGCATCCCAGTCCATTGTTATTCGGCATCCCATGTCACCTCCGTTTAGATCCAGTCATATGAAAATCCGTCTTGACCCTGCTCCAGTGGGAACAGTCTAGCCTGAACTGCCAGGTCTGGTCATCCCTGAACTGGACCACAAGCAACACAGGTCCGGGTTCGCCCTTTAGTTTTCAGAGTGGATCTGCTGTCTACTACTTGTCTGGAGACATGGACTGGACTCTGCTAGTGGCTTATACTTGAGTGAATCCTGTCCCTGAATTCCTGGGAGCCTTAGAAATGACCACGGGTAACTACTCCAGAAAGTCTGAAATGTTGTGACTTAAAACATTTTTGAACTTCAAAGACCTGTATAGTATCAAGGGGACAACATGGCAAAGGTGCCCAGCTTCAAGAGGACTTCATCAGGTATAGCTTATAGGTCTGTACTGTTAGAGGAGTTTGACCTGTAAAAAAGAGGCTAAGTCTGAAGGTAGACATCTCGAGTGGGCAAACATGCCAAAAATAGGTACCTGACAAGAGGACTCTGTTGGCAATGAATTTTGAAATATCCTGCTGAAGCCAAAAGTTTCACTGGGACTTTGTACAAGTGGCTTTCCCCCTTTTAGAGACCAATGCCGAATACAGTGTACAGCCATGCACTGTTGGAGGCTTTTGTCTTCCATAAAGATGGCTATGTTCAAAGGTAAAAACTTAGACCAAAGCGACCCGCTTGGGGTAACTGACCTGTGGTCCATTTTGGTCAGTTAGAAATCATGCCTTAGTCAACCACGAACAGTGGCATTTTATTCGCGCTTTATGTTCTCCTGTCGCTTTTTGCTCTAAAAATTTCAAAATTCATATCTCCGTTTTCCTCTTTCTGGATTTTGTTAGTTTTGGTGGGGTTTTTTCTTATTGAATTTGTCTCTACTTTAGAAATTAGTTTTGGGATTTTTTTAGTGGTGTTTTGTCTTTTTAATTGTTTTGGTACTGCTTAATACTTTACACACTTTTCCTTATGTTAACCCCTTCGATGCTCATGGCGAGCTCAGCTCGTCATGCAGTACACTGCTCGTGTGCTCATGACGAGCTGAGCTCGTCATGAACAATGGGAATAAATCAGAAGTAGCACAGAGGGGGAATTGCTTGCAGCACTGATGGTGTTATGCTTCATGTTATAGCTACCAGACGTTGAGCCTAGGCTTATTTATTTAACTTGTGTATTGTACCGAACAGGATTTGAGACTTATTACTTAAAAGGGACTCTCATCCTCCCTAACTAAAAACCCATTTCCATACACAGTTGCTATAAAGAGTGGTATATTATCAGGCTCACATGTGCAACTCCACTGAGCTATCCCACGTCACTCTTTCATGTGTAAGGCATTTTGCATGCATGGTTTGTCAGTGAGATTTTACAAGTGGTGTGTCTGCAGTGTTTAACACCAGGATTGCCAACACTCACCCTGATAAAAATAGATGGGCATAGTTTTATTCATAGTAATGTACTCCTAATTTTGGATCATCTTAAAAAATAATGGGGTTGCCCTGTGCCCCTCAGAACCTGGGTATATACTGTTATAGACTACAATGCGTTCTGTTGGGTATCGTAATTTCTTTGCTTGAAAAAATTGTGTCAAAATGTCACAACAGTGTTTAAGCATCAATGTATGGTCTGCAGTGAGCTGAAGGCCTATATTGACATTTATTCAACATCCCCACAGAACAATTATTGAAATAGACAACACACAACAATAACCATAATTATTAAGTATATTCAAAGTTATATATCCAAATAATACAAACAAATGTCTTAATCTGCGGCTGTCATGAACCCAGAAATAATAAACAATGTGACTTGGTGATAAGGTGACACAAAGTGCAAAAGTGCTTGGCACAACACAATACAAACAAAAAAATATATACATGAAACAATTAAAGAAATGCCTGTCCTTTTCATGTCAAATAGTTCAGCAAACTCCCTATCTCATTATTAGTCTCCTTTAGGATGGTTGATAAACATGGAACAATAAAGTTGCTGTTTATGTTTCGACCCCATGTGTATGTGGAGAAGTGTGGCTCAGGGGTTAGAGGCGGCAGACCCGAAAGCTGAGATCGGCCCTGGACCAGGGTTCAATTCCCCGCCTTGGCGGGTCTTGGGCTAAAAATTCCACGGACTCGATAATTCTCGCTCCGGTGCCTTCTCGACTCACGGGTTCACACTCTGCGACTCTGGGCAATAGCTTGCTTAATCTCCACAACGGCCCCTCGCGGCGGGATGCCTGGCTTTCACCTTGTGGATACCCTGCCGGGGTTATCTCACAGGGGAATACCAGGACGGGTTCCCTAAGCAAGCTCCGGGAAACCCACTGCGGGTAGCTGTGCGCTATATAAGCTCAAATACATTTACATTTACATTTACATTTGTTAGGAGATAGACATCACGGCGGGTCTTCCTGAGGACTAGTGAGTTGAGAACAGCCTAAATGCAAGGATATTTTTGGGGAACGGAACTCCTTCAGCTCTGGATGGAGCCCACACCGAGGATCAGCAAGTATCCACATGATAGTGTTTTGCCACACTGCAGTAATGTTCATGCTTTTCACAGGCTGTTTGGTGTGAAGGTAGTATACATCGATGGATCGTAGGGTTTGTACTTGTTTTAGACTCTCCACATAACTTCCCTAACAACACCCTTTCAATAAACACTACTAAGAAATTATTTCTTATGTTATGAATGAAACCTACATGACTGCTTTTTCTCAGTGGTTGACATAAACCCAATTTTACCATAACCTAATGAAAAAAGACCTATTCACTTGAAGCCTCCTAGGTAATAAGTATAAGGGGGTACTGTGTTCACTTGTTGTCTTTTGTCAGTGCAGGACCATAAAGTTTTGGGTTTCATCAAGTCCTAAAAGCTTCATCCTACCTTTTAAGGATGTCCATTTTAGCCAATGCACACAAGGGGCATTCATGATTCAATCTTTGTCTTCCCCCTTACCCCATTCTAAATAAAGTGAGATTATAACGCATCAAGAGTGTCTTTAGTCTATTCCTTTATTAGCTACACAGGCAAGGAAGCAAAACTAGTAGAAAGCATGGCTAAATCTGGAGTCTACATCTTTAAAGAAGGCACATAAAAAGTAAATTGGATGGGTCCGCCTTTCCTTGTGCCCTTATTAGTTACATTGGTACTTGTTTAGCATATAACTAAGCACTGGCATGTAAGAATATTTATTTGAGTGAAGGAGAAGGGAAAAGGGGGCTGAGTGTAGAAATGTAGAATGCCTGCATAAGTGGAGGGGATAGATTGTACACGGTGACATTATTGTGACATCACTTTTGTAACTTGGGTACCCTTGTGTTAAATGTGGGTTTAACAAACTGTAGTACATGCCTTCCATGCTTGTTTATTCTTAAGTTTATACATTTCTTTCTTCTCTTTATAGTACGTTGAAGATAATTTAGGTGTGATGTCTGTTGGTTTCCTGTTGGGCAGTCCAGATGATGCTGTTATTTGGAGGGGACCGAAGAAAAATGGTGTGTTCTTTTTCATTTTTCTGACAACTGCACCACAAAAGAAATCAGATGCTATAGTGTGTGTGTGTGTGTGTGTGTGTGTGTGTGTGTGTGTGTGTGTGTGTGTGTGTGTGTGTGTGTGTGTGTGTGTGTGTGTGTGTGTGTGTGTGTGTGTGTGTGTGTGTGTGTGTGTGTGTGTGTGTGTGTGTGTGTGTGTGTGTGTGTGTGTGTGTGTGTGTGTGTGTGTGTGTGTGTGTGTGTGTGTGTGTGTGTGTGTGTGTGTGTGTGTGTGTGTGTGTGTGTGTGTGTGTGTGTGTGTGTGTGTGTGTGTGTGTGTGTGTGTGTGTGTGTGTGTGTGTGTGTGTGTGTGTGTGTGTGTGTGTGTGTGTGTGTGTGTGTGTGTGTGTGTGTGTGTGTGTGTGTGTGTGGGTGGGTTTGTGTTACTATCCTTGTGGGGACTTGGGTGTGATAACACACTCACGCTGTGGGGACTTGATTGCACTGTGGGGACCTGAACCCAGGTCCCCACAAGGTAATGTCCTTTAAATGATAAAAAATGGCTTCAGGAACATCTGTGTCAATTTTTACAACTTTTTAAAAAATTGTCTTGTGGGGACCTGTGTTTCAGAAAGTGTGTTTATATTTTTGCTCCCTCTGCCCCCATAGACAGGAGGCGGTACTGCAGTCTTAAACACACTTTGCATTTAAACACACTTTGTTCACCAGGAACACAAGTTAGCAGCAGAAAGCACAGATATTTCAAAGGAAAAGCTGAAAAACCCGGGGTTAAAACATTTTTTTCATGCAAAGTAACATTTTCCCCATTTAATAAAGTAAAACTTTATTTACATGAAAGTTTTGCATTCAGACTATTTGAGTTTAAAAATATTGTTACAAGCAATTTGGATACGATTTGAATCCCAGATTACATCACTATTGTGGTATGATCCTCAGCTGCAATTAAAGAATGATGGTACATTAAAACATGATACAATATAAACTGATCTGATCGTTTATTACAAATTTGATTACATATTAATATGCACTTTGGAATACGTTCTTAAGATGATGGCTAGATGAGTGAGTGCCTAGAGTTGCATTGTGCTAACAGCTATGCTCTCTCAGATGCCGAACTGCAGTAATGTCATGCCCACAGCAATGGGAAGTTGAATTTTAACCGAAAAAGCATGTTCTTAGAACATTAGTGACATTCCTAAAAAATATATTCAAATATTGCCATAAGTTGAAATTACATTTAATTGAATTGCTTAATATTCAAACTGTTCCTATTGCTTTACAAATTAAATCAGCTTCATTCCCATAGAGGGGTGAAGAACAGTCATATAACAAGCATTGGCAAAGCCAACAGGTATCACCTACGAGACAGCTACTGGCTTTGACAGGGTTTTTTTGCCCTGCTGTACAGCAGCATGCCTGCTCTGCCTCATGGATGAAATGTAAATAAAAACATTTTTTAAAGCAATGTGATGCAACCAAAACAGACCACATAATGACATGTATTTTTATTGCTGGCAGTAGGGTGGGGGCGTGTGAGGGGTCAACACTATCAACGGAGGGGGGGGGGGGGGAAGAAAAATCATATACGCTGCCACTAGTGACCACAGTATATAAAGAAGTTTTCAGAGCCTCCTTGGCCTTATTCAATTATAAAATGCAGACTCTGATATATATTAACCATAGTGAAGTAGGTGCAGAGGCACAGAGTCCTAGTTCACCCTAATTAGTGGGTATGTTTTAAGAGCCAAAAAAGGGGAGGTGTATAGGAGACCAAATCCCTAGCTTGCGTTTGGGCTCACTGTGCCCTTTCTACTGCATTGGCACCCACACGTATTACTGTTGGACATAGTGCTTCAGCTAAGGTGCAAAGTTCTGCTGTAAAATGGGCACCCTCATGTTGATGTCCACTTCAATTTGCCCTTCCTGTGCATTTAAATATAGTTTACCTTCCAAGATGATACTAGTTTAACTACAACATACTGCTGTAGCATAGGCTGTGCTCAACCACCTGCCTTATGAGTGAGAAGGTCTTCAAGTCGGAAGGGTGGAGAGGATGTGGCGTTATGCTAGAGCTGCAAACTTCAAACTCATTTCTTGACGTTAGCTTGACATCCTGTGATTCTAGTCAAATCACTTAATTTCCCTGTGCCTAAAGAAATAGTACATGACTTAACTGGTGCTCATGTAAAGTGCTTCAAAGTGGAGTGACACAAGCACAGCACTAGTGGGAATGAGGCATTAGCAGAAGTATGTGAGAAGTGGCATCTGTTGCTTCACCATTTATTTATAAAGTTGTATATTTATTTATTTAAGCAATGTGTAGAGCGCGCAAATACCTGTGGGTGTCTTGGCGCTGTAGACGGGAGAGGCAGTAGTGAAGTGGTGTGCTGCTCATTGCTATTTATTAGCTTCCTGAAAGCTGGCAGCGATGGACAGGATTTAATTTGCTGAGGGAGGGTGTTCCACAGTCTGGCCGTGGCAACAGTCAATCGTTTTGTCTCCCCAGGAGACCTTGTTTGTGCGTGGGATCATGATGAGATGGCGGTTGAGGATGGTAGGTTTCTGCTAGGTAAGTGAGCGCAAAAGGCTTTCTTTAGAAAGTCCGGACCTGTGTTAAGAATGGCCTTGAAGACCATGCATAGGGCCTTGAATTTTATGCGACTTGTGATTGGAAGCCAGTGCAAGTTTTGCACCACCAAGGAGATGGATTTGTACTTGGGGCACCTGTAATTAACCTCGCAGCGGCATTCTGTACCATCTGTAGTTAGTTAGTTAGTGATCTTTTTCTGGACATTCAGGAGCAGGCCATTGCAATAATCAATTTTGGACATAACAATGGTGCTAATCAGGGTTTTTCCTGAGCTTGGTGGAAGGAAGGGTAGCAGTTTCTCGATCATTCTAAGAGTGTAGAAGGAGGACGAGACAATTGCATTGGCATGAGCTGAGAAAGTTAGTTTATCATCAAACATGACGCCCAAGTTTCTTACTTTCGGTACAGGAGAGGGGGGGGGGGGGTGGAGGGCCCAGGGCAGAAGGCCACCAAGTGGGGGACCATGTTGGCTGTAGATTGCCAAAGATCATAATCTACGTTTTTTCTGAGTTTACCTTTAGGCAGTTTTTGGCCATCCAGGAACTGATGACGAGGATACCAAATTGAAAACTGGCCGCCATTGCTCCTCCATCGTTAATTCCGAGCACCAGCTGTTTGTCATCAGCGTAAGATGGCAACCCCATCCCATGGGATTTGAAGACCTTGGCCAGGTCCGACACATAGATATTAAACAGTGGCGAACTCAAGGATGAACCTTGTGGCACACCACATGGGAGCGTAAAAAATGGAAAGTTATATTCGCCGAGACTCACTAGCTGAGTGCGGTTGGCCAAGAACGACTCCAGTAAATCTTTGGCTTTGAGTTTAATACCCATATTTGAGACACAGTCATTCAGGGTGACGTGATCAACCGTGTCGAGAGCTGCTGACAAATTCAGCAATTTCAGAACCTTGGTCTCGGGTGGCTCTAATCTCGTCTGCAGCTTTGATAAGGGCGGTTTCTGTGCCGTGGCCTTTCCTGAAGCCAAACTGTGTTTCATCCAGGAGATTGTTTATTATTTTTTCAAAAGTTTTTGCTTGAAAGGGGAGGCTTGTGATGGGTCTGTAATTTTTTGTGTCTGGTGGGTCGAGATGCTGTTTCTTCAGCAGAGGTTTGATGTTTGCCTTTTTCCAGGTAGCTGGGTAGATACCAGTGTTGAACATGGCATTACAGATGTCTGTGAGTTTAGGGGATAGTTAGTCGGGAAAAAAGTTTTGATACCGAGGCTGGGCAAGGATCTGTAGGGGAACCTGATTTGATGGTGAGAATGAAGTCTTAGATTTCTGTGGATGAAACTTGTTTGAATTGCGAAAGGTATGGAGACTTGCTGCAGTTGTCAGTTGGGGTTGGCAAATCATTTTTTGGTTGTGAAACCTGCAGTCCAACAGTGCCTGAACAGCCATGTAGGTATCCTGGAGAGCCTTGGGCCATTGAAAAGAAGCAGAAGAGGCAGTGCTTTTGGAAGGCATAGCTTGAGCAGCCTTCAGCCCTAGAAGCAAAGTATGAAAGAAAAGCAAGTTGGGTCTGATTGGCCCATTAAAAATACATACCAAGACTGCCAATTAACTGCAAGGGCTGGGATTAGCAGTCTCTAAGCAGACTGATGGAAAGAGCAAATCCTAGCTGGTCACATGACTACCTTCTCCTGCCACTAAATGTTTTGGCCTAGAAAGGTCTGCAACCAGCACCCTTCTCCAGTGCCATAGACATATAGAGTCCATTGATCACCTATATGTACAACTACCATATCTGAATACTATATCTTTGATTATGAAATACTCGCCAGAACAGCTGCACCATTTTATTATTACAGCTTCACCAGCCCTGAAATCATTATAATCTCCCTAAAAAAAAATCAAGGGATTCCTAACTCTCACCATTTCTCTACTAAATGTGCGCGAAACTTATAGAATGTACAGTATTGCCCTATTAATGCTAGAAATATCACCAGACATTCCTAGAACTTCACCAACTCAACTTGATTATCAGCCTGGCTTTAGACTATCCCATTGCCACTCAAACCTGAGTCACTACCTTCTCCCTTCCAACATTTTACCACATTAGCCCACAGAATTACTCCCTCAAACTCACCAACAGAACTAAAGGTAGAGTGCATGTCTCACTCGCTATCCATAAGAGTAATATTCAAATTCTCAAGCTTACTATCTGTGACAAACTCTTTTGAACCCTTGGAAAGACCTTCCCAACCTTTCCATCAAAATACGAACTTGCTCTTACCCACCTAGTCCTGCACAATACTTATTTGAAGACTTCTCTCTTAATCAACTTATTCCTCACTTCCAGTCACCTGCTATCCATAGAGGATTCAACTTCAGGCCACAGACCAAATGATCCCATCCTTCAAAGAGTTATTTGGCAAATGCCATCTCAATAGCCTAGAAATAGCAATCACTGCATTGCTTTAAACCAAAGGCCATTGTTTGACATCATAGTTCACCATGTACATAATATCACCCCTGCCATTTGGTATGACCATCGCACTATCTTTGACAACTATTTTCTTCAATATAGTCCTCCATGTACCAGCACAATCACTAATAAACAACCCACCTCCTATTTCTGCTCCAAGAAAGAAATCAAGTCAGATTGATTCAAATACATTCTGGAGAAAAGTTTCTCGCCAGTCATCGCCACTAATTCCCTTCAATTCATCAAGAACCCCATAGACTCCACAATTTCCCTTACTGCTGATTCATGTTCCGCCGCCTAAAGGAATCTAAAAGTAATATACACAATATGTAGTACTCAAAAGTGCTGGAACTGCTAAAAAAGAAAATCCATTAACGGGAATCCGTCTGTTTTCCTGCACTTCCCTCAAACATGCCAGAACCACTTATATAACCAGCTTCAAAACCAAACATGAATTTTATTTGGGCAAATCTAAAATGCATCGACCTGTCCCTGAGAGATGTCGTTAAAATGTTTAAGGAAGTGTCCTTACCTTCAAATGTAAAAATGGTTTGGCTGCCTTTCATCAGCAGCTCATAATGCAAAAGTATGCCCCAGCCAGGCCCTTGCATTTCATCAACTTCAACCTCCTCCATACTCCCAAATCCAATTGCAGTTTACAGGAGACAGTTGCTTCTCAGTTGTAATGCCCCTCCTGTGGAATAGCCTTCTCAATTATGGATGGCAATCAGGCAATGCCGCCCTATGGACTTGCCTGACAATTTGGTATATGAGCCTGTTTTATGGCAAGCTGGGCTCGTTTTTACTGTTGATTTCCCTGATATCACAGCAAGCATTGGCTGCAGCAAACACAAATGCATGCAGTCTCCCATATTTCGCCAAATACCCAAACAGCATGTCTTTGCAAGTTCAGACTGGCCTGATTTGCAAGTGTGGGGGTTATCTGGTTCACTGATAGGGGACACTTGTATTTTTGTACCCAGACCAATTTTTCGTTCCGGTCCAACCCTGGCTCAAGACCACAAAGTCTACAAACCCTGCATTATTTAAATTGTTTCCCACCAATCAGACTCTGCAAAAGTCTGCTAACAAAGCCATAGCTCCCCATTAGGCTTAGAGCCACATTCCTAGCAAACAGCATCTTTTGACCTGGTTCCAGTAAATTGGACAGAGCAAGGCATTGCTTTAAAGCGCTCCCTGGTTTGTTCTCTACCGGGGATCATGGTAGGCCCTAGGTCCAAATCCTGTTCTTCTACCTGAACAGCACCAAGCACCTGCAGGGTAATGCGGCCTCTTGTCAAGCTACAGTTTGAACATATCTCTTGGGCCATTAAAACCTAAGCCCTCAGTTTACCACATTAAGACCCTTCTTGAAGACTTCACTACAAAAGTATGCAGACATCCATGGACGAATGAATGCACATAAGTATGTAACCAAATCATAAACACCCTGGTACTCCATGTAGATCGACATCAATCAGCATTTATTAACAAGAAATTTGGTTGAAAATCTGGCCTTTCAATTAACTCACTCTGCTAAAATCCACACATTCGCATCAATAGTAATAAATATGCAGCAAACAAAAGTAGAATGCTCTTCAAGGCAATTAACCATTTCACCAAACCCCGACCAGGCAGATAAATACCACATTCAATAGACAAGTGCAATGCTATCATCCTCTTTTTCACTGAGAAATGTGTAAATATTTGACAGCACGTGGATTATACTTCAACAAAATGCTTTTGGAAAGTCCCCTTTGCCTCCCTATGCAAAGCAGCCCGCCCTAATATCATACTAACATTTCGGCCCTTACTGTGTCTGTGACCTTTCATATTTGACCCTGTTGCCTCTGGCACGATTTGTGCTACATATATACAAACATACAGACATACATACATACAAGTATACATACATGGACACATGCATACCAACAAATGCATACATACATACATCCATATAAACAAACATACGTGCATATAGTTATCAAGTAATTCTACATTCAGCTCTCATCTCATCTGCTTTTGTCACTGTGATGTCGTAATACTATATCTGTCAGGGTAAAAATAAAACTACAAGTTTCAGAATGTGAAAAATAAAACAATACAATGCTGAGAAACGATGCCAGCACCACATAAAAAATATTCACAAACTTCTAGCTATAAAATTTTAAATGGGGGTAAAAGCCCACACATATACAGACTAGTTCAAGTTTCAAAAATTCTTTCTCACTAATACGGATAGACAAAATATTATTCTAAATGCGATTCGAAATTACACTTATTGCATTTACTAGGAATGTGAATATAATTTAGCGATTTGATTTTTAATTTTATTCTTAAATGTACCTTAGATTAACAAATGGATTTTCACAATAGATTCCAAAGTAAAAATATCAAGGCTCAAATGCACGCTTTCAAGAACCGGGAAATGAAAGTTCCTGTGCCTCTGTCCCTGTAATTTCTGCCAACTAGAGAACATGCAGAGAATGTGTGAATCATTCATGACTGAGGACGAGAGGCGCGTCCTCCTTCTGAAGGGCCCATCCTTCGTGGTAGCCCTCCCCCACAGGCAGGTTGATATAGAGGCCAGAGCCTCCTCTTCCTCTGCCTTTGTCCTGACTACGGCCGTGGATCAGGTGTGAATGGGGGCGCTCCCAGGTTCAGCATAACAAAGGGCTGAGAGCTGGAGGCTCTTAGCTGCATTCCGACCTGGCCAGTTCACACCCTGAGCCAGGGCGTGCACAGCAGCAGCAAGACATCCCGGGGCAACCCTGCATCCCAGACTGTAGTCGTGGGGGAGTGGATTCAATGGGCAAACCATAAAAGCTGACGCTGAAAAACGAACATTTGAAACGCATCACTTTAACTTCCCAATTTTGCATTATGTGAAAGTATACTTCGGAGACCAACACAAGGATATCAAGTGCATCTTTTTATAAGACTATGGCAAGACTGTCTCATGACAAGAAATATCTTTCTCAGGTTAGGACCTTTTTGGCTTCTTGTAAAATGCTGCTAGCATCATTTTTATTTTACACTAGCTAATTTAAAATTGAAAAATAATTGGGGACCCTAATAAATTGTGACAGGAAAGTTTAGATTGCTAACACTTTTGCTCCTGAAAACATGGGTTCTATTCGTGCATTCAGCACAAGACAACAATATTTTGCGCAGTCTCTTTATCTCCCTTCCTGACTGTTCTACTCTCCAAGTCCCTATCACATAAAATCATTCTTTAAACACCTTAACACTATTTCTGGAATTATATGTCCGAGCTTCAGCAAATGCAAATAATTATGTTGCAACATGATAAGGGGAGAGGAAAGTATAAGGAGATTGGCGGTGGTGTTATTATTAGCAAATCTACTGACTTTGGAGCTGGGAAACCATGTTAGAGGTCTCTTGGTATCGGCTCAGCTTCTTATGATTCTGGGCAAATAACCTAACCTCCCTGTGCGAACGTGACTTTGTGTAATAGAATTGGTGCTCAAACAAAGCATTTAAATGCTTTTGGGTAGAGTTTGCGCTATATGCAACTACAAATTTAAAAAAAGCAACAGAACTTTTTTCTGATTAGTTGCATTCAAACCCTGGAAAAAACATGAGGAGTCCCGAGAAGGAGATAAGGGAAGGTTGACATGGAAAGACATATGTGGGAAAAGTAAGACAGCACAAACCAAGCATTAGCAAAGCCAATAGGTCTTACCTATGCAAGAGTGATTGGATTTGCCTATGTATTTTAACCATGTTGTACACAAGCGTGGCTGCTGTTTATCATGGCTAAAAGTTAGTGATATAGAAAGAGTGGACTGAAGGGTCGTAGAGTGGAATGGTTAACAGTGGAGTAGAGGGTTGTGGCATAGTGTCATGAATTGGAGCAGCAGAGTGGAGTCACAGAGTGGTGTACACTAGAGGCGTAGCGTAGAGTGAGGTGGTCTGGAATGCATAGGTATAGAATGTTGCAGGGTATAGTGGCATAGAGTGCAGAGGCATGGTTTTCAGTAGAGTGTTGAACAGTAGAATGCAGTGGTGCATGGTGGAGTGGTGCAGGGTGGAGTGTTGCAGAGTACAATATAGGGCTGTAGAGTGCAGTGGCATAGAGTGCAGTAGCGTAGAGTCGAGTGTTGCAGAGTGCAGTGGCATAGAGTGGAGTAAAATGGAGTGACCGTGTCTGACTGATGCGTCTACTGTAGGGGCTTGTGTTTGACCACATGGTCACAGGTTCAAATCCTTGCAGGTCTATTCAGACTTTCATCCTTAGGTCGATAAAATGAGTACCATTGAGTTGGGTAACAATAAACATCTGTTATTCAGCACCAAGAGGCCCTTCTGGGTGAATGTGCGCTTTACAAATATACATTACGTTATGTTAGAATTGAGTGGTGTATAGTGCATTGGCCTAAAATGCAGTAGTGTAGAATACAGGCATAGAGTTCAGTGGAGTAGAGTGCGGTGGTGTAGAATGGTGGAGAATGCAGTGGCAAAGAATGTTGAGTAGAGTGGTGAATAGTGCAGTGGCATTGAGCACAGTGGCGCATAGCCGAGTGGTGCAGAGGAGTGTGGAGGGGCCTCGAATGCAGTGACATATAGTGCAGTGGTGTAGACTTCACCAGTTTATAATTTAGTGGCATACAATGCAGTGTCATGCAATGCAGTGGCATAGATTAGACTGATGCATAGAAGCATCTATTGGTGCATGGAGGAGTGGACCAATGTGGTATGGAGTGCAATGGCATAGAGTGCAGTGGTGTAGATTAGAGTGACATAGATTAGAGTGGCAGAAAGTGCTGTGCAGTGTAGTGATGCAGAGTTCAGTGGTGCAGAATTCAGGGATGCAGAGAAGAGAAATGTAGAGTGCATTGGCAGTTGTGCAGTAGTGCAGAGTAGATTGTAGTTGAGTTTAGTGGCAGAGAGTGCAGTGTTGCAGAGTAGACTGCCGTAGAGTGCAATGGTGTAGAGTGCAGTGACATAGAGTAGAGTGGCATAGAGTACAGTGGGGCAGAGTAGAGTGCAGTGGTTTAGTCTACAGTGATGTAGAGTTCATTGGCATAGAATATAGTAGCATAGAGTTCAATGGTTTAGAGTAGAATGGCATAATGTGCAGTGGCAGAGTGGCAATGAGTGGAGTAAAGTGGCATAGCTTGCAGTGGTATAGAGTTCAGTGGCATAGAGTAGTTTTTTTGAGTAAAGTGAAGTGGCATAGAGTATAGTGGTGCAGAGTGGAGTAAAGTGGCATAGATTGCAGTGGCATATAGTCCAGTGGCGTAGAGTAGTTTGTTTCAGAATAGAGTGAAGTGACATTGAGTGAAGTGGTGCAGTGGCAGAGTGGCACTGAGTGGAGTAAAGAGGCATAGATTGCAGTGGTATAGAGTTCAGTGGCATAGAGTAGATTTATTTAGTAAAGTGAAGTGGCATAGAGTATAGTGGTGCAGAGTGGAGTTAAGTGGCATAGATTGCAGTGGCATAGAGTAGATTGTTTCAGAATAGAGTGAAGTGACATTGAGTGGAGTGGTGCAGGGTAGAAAGTCGTAGAGTGCAGTGGTGTAGAGTGGCATATAGTGCAGTGGCATAGAGTAGAGTGGCATAGAGTACAATGGGGTAGAATATAGTGCAGTGGTTTAGACTGCAGTGACATAGAGTGCATTGGCATAGAGTGCAGTGGGAAAGAGTGGAGTAGGGTGATGTAAAGTGCAGTGGCATAGAGTAAAGTGATGTCGACTAGATTGTTTCAGAGTAAAGTGAAGTGCCATAGAGTGTAGAGGCACAGAGTGAAGTTGAGTGGCGTATAGTGCAGTGGCATATCGGGCAGCGGGGTAGAGCAGATTGAAGATATATAGAGTGGAGTTGTGTAGGGTACGGTGCAGTGGCATAGAGTGCAGCAGCATAGAATTTACTGGAGTGCAATGCAACATCATACAATGCAGTAGCGTACATTAGAGTGGTGCATAGTAGAGTGCAGTGGTGCAGAGCAGAGTGTAATGTAGTGGTGAAGAGTAGAGTAGAGTGGCAGAGAGTGCAGTTGCATAGAGTGGTGCAAAGTTCAGTGGCGTAGAGTGCAGTGGCATAAATTCCTGACATGCAAAGTAAAGTGTCATAGAGTTCATTGGCATAGAGTGCCGTAGTGCAGAGTAGTGTCATAGAGTGCAGTGGTGTAGAGTGGCGTACAGTGCATTGGCATAGAGTACAGTGGTGCAGCATGGAGTACATTGGCAAAGAGTGCAGTGGTGTAGAGTGCAATGGCTTTGAGTAGAGTGGCATAGTGTAGTGGCCTGGAGTAGAGTACTAGAGTGCAGTGGCATAGAATAGATTATTTCAGAGTAAAGTTGCGTAGAGTGAAGTGGTGCAGGGTAAAGTGCAGCAGCGTAAAGTGTAGTGGACTGGTGTAGAGTGCATAGAGCGTTGAGTTGAGTGTTACAGAGTAAAGTGCATTGGCATGAATTATATTAGCATTATGTGCAGTGGCACAGTGCATTATAGCAGAGTGGTGTAGAGTGGAGTGGCATAGAGTGGAGCTGTGAAGAGTAGATTGGAGTGAGCTAGACTGGAGTGGTGTAGAGGGCAGTGGTGAAGACTGCAGTGGTGTTGAGCAGAGTGGCGTTGAGTGCATCTGTATAGAGAACAGTTGTGCATAATAGTGTAGAGAGGCGTAGAGTGAAGTGGCATTGAGTGCAGTGGCATAAAGTGAAGGGGTGCAAAGTGGAGTAGAGTGCAGTGGCACAGAGTGCAGAGGCATGGAGTTGTGTAAAGTGGAGTGGTGCACAGTAAAGTGCATTGACATGGAGTGGTAAAGAACAGAATGGAGAATGCATGGTATGGTAGCGCCCTGCCATTACAGACAACAAAATTTCTATTGAAATGTCCATTACATTTTCACAGACATTTTACAAATAGAGCTAGGCAGTGCACAAACAATGTTGTTTGGAAATGCCATCACCTAGTGCATGGGTACTCACAAACTTTCTCTCAGGGGCCTAATTCGCAGTGTGGTTTGTGGCCGAGGGCTGCACCGGTGGGGGCGGGGTCAGTGAGAGAGGGGGCAGGGCTAGAGCCCCAAAAAAACCTGTTACCATGAGGTTGAACAAAGGCCCCTGCAGCGGACGTCTTTGTCCACTGACCCACCAGATCCAGCATACACACATATCTCTCTCTCCCTCTCCCTCTCTCTCTCTCTCTCTCTCTCTCTCTTCCTCTCTCTTCCTCTCCCTCCCTCCCTATCTTTCCCTCCCTCCCCCTCTCTCCCTCTCTCTGTCTCCCTCCCTCTGTCTCCCTCCCTCTCTCTGTCTTCCTCCCTCCCTGTCTCCCTCCCTCCCTGTCTCCCTCCCTCCCTGTCTCCCTCCCTCCCTGTCTCCCTCCCTCTGTCTGTCTCCCTCCCCCTGTCTGTCTCCCTCCCCCTGTCTGTCTCCCTCCCTCTCTCTGTCTCCCTCCCTCTCTCTGTCTCCCCCCACTCTCTGTCTCCTCCCTCTCTCTGTCTCCCTCCCTCCCTCTCTCTGTCTCCCTCCCTCTCTCTGTCTCCCTCCCTCTCTCTGTCTGTCTCCCTCCCTCTCTCTGTCTGTCTCCCTCCCTCTCTGTCTCCCTCCCTCCCTTACTCTCTGTCTCCCTCCCTCCCTTACTCTGTCTCCCTCCCTCTCTCTGTCCCCCTCCCTCTCTGCCTCCCCCTCTCTGTCTCCCTCCCTCTGTCTCCCTCCCTCCCTCTGTCTCCCTCCCTCCCTCTGTCTCCCTCCCTCTCTCTGTCTCCCTCCCTCTGTCTCACTCCCTCCCTCTCTCTGTCTCCCTCCCTCTCTCTGTCTCCCTCCCTCTCTCTGTCTCCCTCCCTCTCTCTGTCTCCCTCCCTCTCTCTGTCTCCCTCCCCCTCTCCCTCCCCCCTCTCCCTCCCTCCCTCTCCCTCCCTCTGTCTCCCTCCCTCTCTCTCTGTCTCCCTCCCTCTCTCTGTCTCCCTCCCTCTCTCTGTCTCCCTCCCTCTCTGTCTCCCTCCCTCCCTTACTCTGTCTCCCTCCCTCTCTCTGTCTTCCTCCCTCTCTGCCTCCCCCTCTCTGTCTCCCTCCCTCTGTCTCCCTCCCTCCCTCTGTCTCCCTCCCTCCCTCTGTCTCCCTCCCTCTCTCTGTCTCCCTTCCTCTGTCTCACTCCCTCCCTCTCTCTGTCTCCCTCCCTCTCTCTGTCTCCCTCCCTCTCTCTGTCTCCCTCCCTCTCTCTGTCTCCCTCCCTCTCTCTGTCTCCCTCCCCCTCTCCCTCCCCCCTCTCCCTCCCTCCCTCTCCCTCTGTCTCCCTCCCTCTCTCTCTGTCTCCCTCCCTCTCTCTGTCTCCCTCCCTCTCTCTGTCTCCCTCCCTCTCTGTCTCCCTCCCTCCCCGTCTCCCTCCCTCTCTGTCTCCCTCCCTCCCCGTCTCCCTCCCTCTCTGTCTCCCTCCCTGTCTCCCTCCCCGTCTCCCTCCCTCCATACCTCCCTCCCTCCATACCTCCCTCCCTCCATACCTCCCTCTGTTTCCCTCCCTCTCTGTTTCCCTCCCTCTCTGTTTCCCTCCCTCTCTGTTTCCCTCCCTCTCTGTTTCCCTCCCTCTCTGTTTCCCTCCCTCTCTGTTTTCCTCCCTCTCTGTTTCCCTCCCTCCCTCTCTGATTCCCTCCCTCTCTGATTCCCTCCCTCTCTGATTCCCTCCCTCTCTGATTCCCTCCCTCTCTGATTCCCTCCCTCTCTGATTCCCTCCCTCTCCGTCTCCCTCCCTCTCCGTCTCCCTCCCTCTCCGTCTCCCTCCCGGTTTCCCTCCCTCTCTGTCTCCCTCCCTCTCTCTGTCTCCCTCCCTCTCTCTGTCTCCCTCCCTCTCTCTGTCTCCCTCCCTCTCTCTGTCTCCCTCCCTCTCTCTGTCTCCCTCCCTCTCTCTCTTTCTCTTCCTCCCTCCCTAGGGCACCCTCCCGCCCTCTGTTGCCCTCCCTCCCTCTGTCGCCCTTCCTCTCCCTCTGTCTCCCTCCCATGACACTCCCTCTCTCTCCCTCCCCTGATTCTCCCTCTCTCTCCCTCCATCACCTTCCCTTGACACTCCCTCTCTCTCCCTCCCCTGACACACTCTCTCCCTCCCCTGACACTCCCTCTCCGTCTCCATCGCCCTCCCCTGACTATCCCTCTCTCCCTCCCCTGACTCTCCCTCTCTCTCCCTCCATCGCCCTCCCCTGACACCCCCTCTCTCCCTCCATCGCCCTCCCCTGACACTCCCTCTCTCTCCCTCCCCTGACACTCCCTCTGTCTCTCCCTCTCTCTCCCTCCCCTGACACTCCCTCTCTCTCCCTCCCCTGAAACTCCCTCTCTCTCCCTACATCGCCCTCCCCCGACTGTCCCTCTCTCTCCCTCCCCTGACTCTCCCTCTCTCTCCCTCCATTACCCTCCCCTGACACTCCCTCTCTCTCCCTCCATCGCCCTCCCCTGACACTCCCTCTCTCTCCCTCCCCTGACTCTCCCTCTCTCTCCCTCCATCGGCCTCCCCTGACACTCCCTCTCTCTCTCCCTCCCCTGACTTTCCCTCCCTCTTCCTCCCCTTTGCACACTGTTAAAAGTAGGTTGTGAAGGACAGCCCTGCCATCAGCCAGGGGCAAGCAAGCTTATGTATGTGACCACCAGAAACCTGCGTGCCAGGTCAAAGCCCTGAAGGAAATATATGTGTCACATACAGGCGTGCAACACCCATTGAGTTTAAAATCGCCCCCACCCCCTTGTCAGCCCGTGATGAGACAGCTTGCCTGGCGCGCGCACAGCCGCGCCGGAGCATTTCACAGGTCTTTAAAGACCATTAACTTTTTAATGAGGCTTTGTTCTGTTTCACCTCTTCTGAGGCCCCTGCAGCTCCTATCTATGGCTGGAATCTCTCGGCCCCCAGAGAGCAGAGCCTCTCAGAGTCCAGGCTGCTGCAGCCGGTGGTGTTTACTGACACTCGAGATTTTTTTTTTTTAAACTGGTACATGTCTGTAAGGTCCGCGGGCCTCCAAGGAAGGCTTGCCGGGCCGCGGGCGGCCCGCGGGCCGTACTATGAGTACCCCTGACCTAGTGTATTGATTTGTTTTGGTCATATTAAAGTATTTGTTTCCAAAACACTTTAGAATTAACATAAAATGTCCTTCATTTGTATGTAGTTAATTCTGCAATAGTCAGTAATACTTGCAACTTTAGTTTAAATGTTGTTGTGTGCTAGAAAAAAACTTTTACATCTAGTATCCAGCATGATTGTCACATAAATCCTACGACTTTTATGTCAGAAAAAGAAAAGTAAACACCAAGCTCCCTCGTAAGACAGAGAATGAAATTTGACCTCTGTCTTTGAATGCAGCGCAAATGTGACAAGATAAGACTAGATCTGCTGTAAGTTTGCCTAGACATTCTCTGATGGCATGTTTATCAGAAGATGTTCATTAGCAATTGTTTGATTTGCCGTATGATGGCCAAAGATTGTTCAGCAAGTTTGGACTTGCATCTACCATCTTTGTGGGACCTGGATATCCCTATAATCAGATCGCTGTCTCTGTGGGGGCCTGGCATCCCTATAATCACACACTCTCTCTGTGGGGAAATGGGCCTCCCTATAATCCCACACTATCTCTGTGGGACCTTGGCATCAATATAATCACACACTATCTTTGTGGGGACTTAAGCATGGCTATCATCATGCACCATCTCTACAAGGTCTTCAACATGTCATTCAAAAAAGATTATCCAAACACAGGCTTGAATTTGACAGTCATCACACTAATTCTCCAGAGGTCTATAATAATTAATTCTATGAGGATGTGACATCCTTCTAATCCTCACTATCACTATGGGAACCCGAGTTTCACTATAATCACACAATATCTCTACAGGACCTACGCATGAATATGACACACTATCTGTGCTGAGATCTGGCCATCATTATAAAAACGTAGTATCTCTGCAGGGACTTGAGTTTAACTATTTTAATACAGTGTCTCTACGAGGACTTGAATACGACTAGCACAACACTCTCTATGTGAGGACTTGAACCAGCCTATAATCACACACCATCTCTGTGGGCATTTGAACATAATTATAATCACATACTACCTCTTGGGGTACTTGATCATGAATATAACCCCACACGATCTCTAGTGGGACCTGAGAGTAACTTTACTTAATGGTATATTTGTGTGGACTTAGTGTACTAACACACTATTTCTACCTGGAATTTAACATGACTATCATAATACTCTATTTCATAGGGGTCTTGGACATGACTAATATCAAACAATTTATCTGTGGGGACCTTTGCATGACTTTAAGTCACTATCTCTTAGAGACGTTGAACATGACTATAATAACACACTAAAATGGGGGGCAAACAGCATCATTCTCAAGACATACTATCACACATGGATCCAATGTAACTATCATCACACACAATGTATGCAATAACTGTAATATTACAATAATCACACACTATCTCTGCAGGTACTTGAACATCAATATAATCATACACTATGTCTACAAGGCCAGGAGAATGAGAATAATTAAATGCCATAAAGTGGCTGTACATTGTAATTGCAAGCCATTAATGCCTTAACAACAAAGCAAATAGAAAATATGTAGTAACGCTCATTTTGTACCCACTCTTTTTTGCGAGACCTTAAACCCATTTTGCAGTTCAGAAAAGCTCTATCTTTACCACTTTTGCAGTCCATGGGTGAGTGAGCTGTTTGACAGTGTTGGGTGACTGCCACCAAAAACTAAGTGGTCTGGTAAGCCTTAGTAACCCACTACGTCCAGCCTTTCTCCGGATTTATTTGGAGAGAAATTGTTCCGAGCTTGCCTGTCCTATCTTGCCACACCTGGTTCTTAGTGGATATTGTGAATAGCTGTTTTTTGATGGCCCAAGTAGTTGGGCAGCTGTTCTAGGCTGACCATTCCTTCTTTTACGTAGCCTTTTGCATTCTCTCGGTCAACTACCTGATTCACTTTATGAACATTTCTGTTGCATTCTGTGCTTTTTCTCTCTGCGCTATTGCCCCCGACCGATGAAGGGCCCAAGCTTGAACATTAGTTGGAGCTCTTACGCATAGTTTACTCTTCGCTGAGGGCTCTTGATTGTCTATAGTAATACCCTTATCATTGTGGTTCTTTTGCCAGGACATATGAACGGCAGTGTTGTGCACTTCTAATATGTGGTTGAAGTTCCCTCAGAACAAAGACGTTGGCACTATAAATAAAGGGGCTATGACCCCATGAAAATAAAAAGACACTATGTGGGTCACGTACCCAATGACTGCTGTGTGCCAGGAGGAACCGCCGTTTGTGAATACCTTCTTGTGAAACTAACCTGCTGCCTGCTGGGTGGCTGAAGTGACTGCCTTTCTGCTAAGGGACCTTCCGTGCTAGCCAGCCTGTGCCCTGTTCTCTGCCCCAGTGTCTCCAGGGATGAGGTAGCGCTTGCCTCCCTGTTTGATAATAGCGCGTGGTAAGCGTTTTCCATTCTGTTGCCCAAGGAGTTGGCTCAATTTGTGCTAACCCCATACAGGAGCGCTTTTACCCTGCAGCATGGGCAGCACAGCTCCCTCATCTAGGGCCTGAACATTGAGAAGGAGGAGGTGAACGGAACAAAACGCTCTCCCTCTCGTATTGCTTGCCTTTGTTTATGTGGGCCAGCAGCTGGGGCTCTGCAACATGGCTGCGAGGCCATGCCCAAGCAGCATGGAATATCGGCCTGGGAGTTCCCTTGGATGTCAGAAGATGTGGCCCAGCCGCACCCGGAAGTGACCAGAGCCTCACGTGTCCATTCAGAGGCTTCCACACGCAGCCGATGTGAGACCCTAGGTGGCCGACATGAGCCCCTGGGTGCGGGCATTACTAAGGCAGGCAAGAGCCTCCCAGCTGCACCAGGCCGCTTGCAGCGAAACATGGAGATTCGTACCCATGCCACACTACGGAGCTGTACCGGAGGCATTTGGCTCCCCTTGGCTTCTGGCCCCGTTGTGAATGGTGGGGGCAGGTGGACCCATCACGCTAGATAGTGCGAGCACCCAGGGATAGTGTGCTCGCACCAACAAACAGACCTCCCACTGGGCTGATCTCCAGGAGTAAGATCCTTTGGTGTTTCCTTACCCCGCAGATCACCCCTGTACTTCCGTCATTCCCCTGCTTCCATGGAAACCGGTAGTGTTTCCCTGCAGAGAGTGCAGGCCAGTGGCCCTATCACGCTGGAGAGCACAAGCACCCATACTGTGCTCTCCCCCCGTTGTGCAGGCAGGAGATCTTTTGGCGTTTTCTTGCCCCGTAGGCCGTCTCTGTAATTCCTGGCATTTTCCCTGTTTCTACGGGAACCAGTGGAGCATTTTCATGTAGAAGGAGGCAGGGGATGTAGAGGGGATGTAGTTGGGTGTTAACAAAGCTGGAAGCAACTATCTTAAAAGATTGCCCTGTCAGACTGGTGACACCGGCTCAAGCGGAAACATGTTCAACTAATCGTTATTGTCTTGATTACACTAACTGTAATGTTAGGCCTTATGTTTTCAGTGTGGTGTTCACTTATAAGTATTTACTAAAGTTCACTAACATTGTTAATTATGACAATTATCCAATTAGCAAAAGTGACGTATGACTTTATGTGATGTCATGACAAAGTGCCTAGTGGCACAGTGATTTATGTGATTGTCGTCTAACTTTTTTAAAATAAATAATACAAAAGATATTTTTATGTAACCTTGTGTGGAGTCGCTTTTATGGTGTGCCTAAAGTGTCACTGTTGTGTGAGTGCGTTGTGCAAACGCTTTAGACATTGCCTCTGGGATAAGCCTGACTGCTCTGCCAGGGGTTGTCTTTGATGTGTTACTATCTTACCCTTACTAGACTGATGGGTTCTGCCCTACCATACCTGCATACCCTAGCCAACCAGAAACACCATGTCAACTGGAATACTAAAAATAAAATGATAATACGGTCCATTATTATCATTTCCTTTTTTCCATTGCCCTGCTTTAAAGCAGTGGGGCGACGCTCTTCCACCTTAGTGGAGCAGCTGCCACTGTTGAAGTGGCTACATTAGTTTGCTAAACCACTAGATTATGACTATCTGTTTAAGTCTTCATAAAACCTATAATCACAGACATCACTGTGGAGACATACTATCTCTGTGGGGACTTTAACAAGTCTATAATCACACACTATCTCAGTGGGGTCATGGATATCGATATAATCAATCAAACACTACCTTTGTGGGGAATTGAACAAGACTGTCATCACACACTATTTCTGCGGGGACTGTGGCAACGCTATAATCACACACCAACTCTGTGAGGACCTGGATATTTCTATAATTGCACACTATCACTGTAGGGAGCTTGACATCTCTATAATTATAGACTATCTCTGTGGGGACCTAGCACCCCTATAATCACACACTATCTCTGTGGGGACCTGCCATCCCCATAAACACACACTATCTCTGTGGGGACCTGGGCATCAATATAACCAATCAAACGCTATCTTTGAGTAATTGAACATAACTATCATCAAACATATCTTTATGGGGATATGCCATCCCTATAAACACACAGTATTTCTATGGGGACCTGTCATCCCCATAAACAGACACTATCTCTGTGGGGACCTGCCATCCATATAAACACACACTATCTCTGTGGGGACCCGGTTTCCCTGTAGTCACACACTATCTCTGTGAGGACCTGGGCATCCCTATAATCACACACTATCTCTGTGGGGACCTGGACATCACTATAATCACACACTATATCTGTGGGGACCTGGGCATCAATATAATCAATCAAGCGCTATCTTTTAGTAATTGAACATGAATTTCATCACACATATCTCTATGGGGACCTGGCATGTCTATAATTACACTCTACCTCTGTGGGGACGTGGGTTCAATATACTTTAACTTTGTGGGACTTGAATATGACTGTCATCACATACTATCTCTTCAGGGACATCAACATGTATACATAACAGACTGTCTTTAGAGGGACTGGAACTTTACATGTATCACACACTTTCTCTATAGGTCAATAATCACCATCTTAGTGGGCCTCCCTAATAATGCACTATCGCTTTGGGGACCTAAGCTTCAGTATAATCACAACATATCTCAACATCACTTGAACATGACTGTAACTACACACTACCTGAGCAGGCACCTAGGCATCATTATAATCACATACTACCTCTGCAGGAGCCTCGGCATGACTGTTATAACAGCAAGCACCTCAGCATCATTGTTATAACACTCTCTATGTGGGGCCCTGAACATGACTGTAATCACATACTATCTCTGCGGAGATGTACCATAACAATAATCATACACTATCTCTGAGGGGACTTGAACATGAATATAATCACACATTTTGTCAACGGGGTCTTGATAGTGACTATAATTAAGCGCTATACGAATTCTGAATGAATATCAGAATGACTCATCGTACACTTTCTCTACAACACTTGAACAACACTATCATAATACTCTCTATGTGGGACTTTAATATGGTTATAATCACACACTATCTCTGTGGGGGTCCGGGCATTCCTTTAGTAACACACTATCTCAGTGGGGACTGGAACATGACTATTATCACACACTATCTCTGTGGGGACTGGAACATGACTATTATCACACACTATCTCTGTGGGGACTTGAACATTACTATGACCACACACTATCTCTGTGGGGACTTGAACATTACTATGATCACACACTATCTCTGCGGGGACTTGAACATTACTATGATCACACACTATCTCTGTGGGGACTTGAACATTACTATGATCACACACTATCTCTGTGGGGACTTGAACATTACTATGATCACACACTATCTCTGTGGGGACTTGAACTTGAATATGATCACACAATATCTCTGTGGGGACTTGAACATGGCTATAATACCACACTATCTCTGTGGAGACCTGGGCATTCCTATAATCACAAACTATCTCTGTGGTACCTGTGCATTACTGTAATGGTGTTATTTCTGCATGAACTGCAGCATGACTATCATCGTACACCAAAACCACAATATCTGTAGGGACTTGGGCATCAATCTAATCATGCAATATCTCTGTGGGGGCTTGAAAATTATCATCATCATGCACTTACTCTGTCAGCTCTAGAATATTATTATAATATCATGCCATCTCTTTGGGGACTATTAATGCACAGCCATACGTACATGGTGCCAATTGGTGAGGTTGATGAAAAACAACTAGGTGGTCAGATGGCAACTTGGTTTTGCCATCTGACCCCATTGCAGGATCTTAAGCCTCTAGATTAATTTAACTATGTGTAGTTTTCATATTCCTTAATGTTTGTGTGCACTCAGTAATAGGCTAAACATCCGTGAATCCCTGTCAATGCACTTTATATATATGATCATTTTCTACTGTAAAATGCATTATTAGACAAATCTCTGTTCTAGGTGCACCTAAGACATAGTGACCTATTCAAATTTGACTAAAGTATCATGTTATGTATGTATGGCACTGAAAAATAGCATTTATCTATTAGATAATGAGTGTATTCAATCAGAAATGAGAATTATGGAGTAGGTCCCCACAAGGATGGTAACACATGTCCAAGTCCCCACAATGATGGTTCTGTGCGCGTGACTAAATAACAACATATTTGTAAAATTGAAGCAGGATCCTGTAATATGAATTTTTTCTTAACATTTTTCTGTTATTGGTATATTTTTAAAACATTGGGAAGGGTTAGTCCCCACAAGGCTGGTGAAAACACATAGTCCCCACAAGGATGGTAACACGTGTGTGTGTGTGTGTGTGTGTGTGTGTGTGTGTGTGTGTGTGTGTGTGTGTGTGTGTGTGTGTGTGTGTGTGTGTGTGTGTGTGTGTGTGTGTGTGTGTGTGTGTGTGTGTGTGTGTGTGTGTGTGTGTGTGTGTGTGTGTGTGTGTGTGTGTGTGTGTGTGTGTGTGTGTGTGTGTGTGTGTGTGTGTGTGTGTGTTAGTTAGTTAGTTAGTTAGTTAGTTAGTTAGTTAGTTAGTTAGTTAGTTAGTTAGTTAGTTAGTTAGTTAGTTAGTTAGTTAGTTAGTTAGTTACTATCCTTGTGGGGACTTGGGCATGATAACACACTCACGCTGTGGGGACTTGATTGCACTGTGGGGACTTGATCCCAGGTCCCCACAAGGTAATGTCTTCTAAATGATTAAAAATGACTTCAGGAACATCTGTGTCAATTTTTACAACTTATGAAAAAATTGCCTTGTGGGGACCTGTGTTTCATAAAGTGTGTTTATATTTTTGCTCGCTCTGTCCCCGTATGCCGGAGGTGGTACTGCAGTCCTAAACACACTTTGCATTTAAACACACATTGCTCACAGAAACAAATACTAGCCACAGAAAGGATGCACATTTCGAAGGGAAAGCTCCATATTCCTTTATTTATCCAAATATTTTGAATGTAAATTAACCTTTTCTCTACATAAAAAACTTATTTACATGATGCTGCTATTGAATTTAGTCTTTTTGTGTCTGAAAAGTGTGGTTTTATGAGCATTTTTAAAATCTATTTGAGTTGGAACACTTCACTATTGCCATGTGAACTTTATCTTCAATTAAAGAATGATGGTGCACTGCACTGTGATATAAAGTTAATGATTCTGATCATGTTTTGCAAATAGATTAGAGGACTATTCAGGCCCAGTGTTCAGAGCCCTTGTCTTTTTTCGCTATTGCAAAGTCAATTAATTCCAAGACTCTGACCATGCTTTGGGGGACTAGCCAGCCAGAGTCGACTTCAGTGCTGGTGGTGCCTAGTGCAACAGTCTTTTTTGGTGCACACCATGACCTCCATCTGCATGGATGACCTCACTACAACCCTTCAAATGTGCCCCTCATCTCTTCATAGCCCCTCTCTCACATGCATTTGTTTTATTGCGCTACTCACACCAGTGTAGGTTGTCAGAGCATTATACATCACACACATTATACAGAGACAATGAATCATACAACTCTAAATTAGTCTGTAGGTAATGCTACAAAAGACACTAAGGATTACGAGGTGTAGGAATCGCATGTCATCCACTGAGTGTTTTTTCTGGAGACGCACAAACTCAGGATTTAAAACATACCACAGTGGTTGGGATACGATTTTCTAATCCAAATGTACTACTATCCAAACAAACAGTTTTTAGCAATATTAGGATAATGAAAGTCTGGGGGGAAAACATAATATTCTAACCTATACCATACAGTTTGCATGCAGCTCTGATGAAAGTTCTTTGGTCACTTTTCTACTTAAGATTGTAATTTATGAACTGCAAGTAAGGGAAAGATCTCTGCAACAAGAGCAGTTATCCACTGAGCAACTCACATAAAATACAGTCCTTTTGTCTGCATGGTGCACTTTCTTTGCAGTAAGCATATTAACAACCTGGGCATAATTTTGATCACGCTAATCAGAGTAATTTTTTTATTCCTTTTCGGTAGGTACTCTTTGACGTAGAAATACCGATAAGAACGCAATTACACCTGCTCGCGTAACTAAGAGTAATTTGGGGAAGAACAACCCTACCAGGAGACAAACTTAGTGAGTGTATGTGGCTGCTTGAGCTTGCTATTTGTGTTCTGCGGCATTTAGTGTTACTTCTCAATGTAAAATGCATCCTTGCGTCCAAAATGGAATTTAGCGCTAGAAGCTGGGAGTAAGTTGGAGGAAAAACTCAACTGCAACAGCACCTTAGGGCTACTGCTTAGCACAAAATGCCTTCTCAAGGCCATTATGGCTGTTTGGGGGGCATTTGGCAATAAGACAATAGTGCTAAAAACGGGGGAGGTAAATTTTTCGATAAACCTACCCAAGGAGCACATTTCGCAAGCATGATCTGCTCCTTGCCCTTGATATTTGTGTTCTGTTGCATTTAGCACTATTTCTTAACATAAAAAGATTTCTTATGCTCATCTTTGGAAGCAAGGGTGTATTTTTGCATTATGAAATAGCACTAAACCTAGAATTACTCTTTTTGCGTAATTATGCATAATTTCACAGAATTTTTTGATAATTCCACTTGATTACCCTACACTAATTAAGCGAGTTACACCCCCCCCCCCCCATTATTAAACCTCTACTCTACTTTCAGTTGAATCAAAACTACCACTAGTAAAAACTCTGAACCCTCTCCAGCAGGAAGATTAATCACCAGAGTTATGTTGACATTTTTATTGTTGTCTGCTGAAAACTGATGTGCACACAAAGAACTCTGCGGCAGGTTCTTTTAAGCTCATACGTTACTTCTAAACACAGCCCACCACTGAGCTCAGCGCCAGGTGTGGCTTCACCAGCTGCACCGCTCTAAAGCCGTCCTGTAGATAGCATCCCACCCTCAGGCTTTTCATGTTCAAGTGGTATTATCCAGTTTCCGTAGTAGCCTAGGGTTCACTAGACTGTAAGTACATGGCCAACTGTGCTGTGTCTCAAACACATCCTCTGACTTACATCACTTCAGACCATTCTTTTTCTGCATTTCAAGCCACTCTCGAAATTTCAGGAGCGCTTAAAGCACACTGATCTATATTTTCTAGCCAGGTGTCTCACTGCATCCATTAGTGTTGAAGGCATCAACAATAAAAAATCACCTAAGAGTACTGTTCCTATTGCCTGCTGAAAAACCCAGTAATCACTGGGTATTTAACCCCTTCGATGCGGGTGACGGAACCATTCCGTCATCAGTCACGGTTGAGCTGTGCTGATGACGGAATGGTTCCGTCACGACCGCACCCTGTTCAGGAATGTTCAGCACAGTGGTGAAATTCCTGCCGCACGGATGTGGTTAAAGGTGTTACTGGTTCCCTTCTGTGGAGCACACACCCCTGACATCTCTTCAGAGAACACCACTTCTACACATGATGGATGCACCATCCACAAACCTCCTGATTCAGTGTAACTGATCCAGGATCATCACCCTTGTTGAAAGCTCAATTGCTCTAGGGTTGCACTCTGCATTGCCACATGGATACTTGCTGGTGCCTGGTAAGACACAGCAGACACCATGGAGCTGCGGTGCTGGATGTCAGGCTGGAAAGCTGTTGCATACTTTGTGGCCCCTTGTCCCCTCATCCCTGCATATTACTTACATACACCCTTTACCCTTTGGACAATCAGAAACACACTCATTTTAAAATAATATCAAGTTAACCCATGGTTTAACCTATTGCCAGGGCTTTAAGTGAGATGAAAAAAATGGGGGTTCTCTCAAAGGGGCGTGGTCAATGTAATTAAGGGTTTGGCTTAAAACACGTAAACTAACAATCTGTGTGTGCCGCCCGAGTTGTATTTTGCTGTTTCTGTTATTGCATCCAGATATATGATACAACAAGTAACATCATGCCCTCAACATGTCAGGACTATTGGCTTTGTCAATGGTTATTAGTTGCATGAGATAAATAAGCAGCAACTATAGCTTGTATATAATATTCAAAAAGTTTCCACTTAAAGCCCTGGTGACACCACGACAATGATGCTGCACCTGAGTTTCAAAGAGAGAAGGGAAATGCAGAGAGAAAATGACTCTTTAAAGGATTTCCCTTCCCCTACAACACACACCTGGCATGACGTTATCCCGTAACTAATTCACTAGTGAGAAGTGAGCAGTGTGAGCACGCGCACATCGATGTGCCTGCTGTCACTGTGGTTGGAAAAAACAAACCGCCTGTGCCAGGGCACATGACAGAGCCCGAGAGAGACTCATTTCGAGGCCTCCTTTAAAAAACTTGGAACAATAAGGTATTTCCATGTGATCTGCCTCCCCTCATGCTGATGGGCAGAAGCGTATACCTTCCTCTAACTCTCATAATTCAACAACCACCAACAACATCTATTTGCAATGGCATGATAATATCTTAATAATAATATCTTTAACAACATCAAAGCACCATCAAGTGGCTTTTCCATAACTAGGCTCTCAAGCCAACCTGCTCACAAACATGTGATGGATTATCCTACCACCCTGCTACTGTGCCTCCGTTTCATGTTCCTCCTTCTCTTTACCCCCCCCCCCCCCCCCTCCACACACCGAGGACTACGTATTATCCCCTTTCCCATCTAATGCCGTACTGTGTGTTTTTATTGATACTTTATGGAGCAGTTAACCTGTGACCTCGATTAACATATCTATCTTTCAGTCATCACCAATATCTGGGTCAGATACTTCACCAACCCAGATATGGCCAACTTCTTCCCCCCTAAATACAAAATCCTGATGAAAAACAAAGACAAGGGAAGAGGTGGCTGCATAGCAAAGATCCATTGTGACTGTTTTGGAGCTCCTACTCCACCATATGATTCATGTGCTTGTCCGCCCCTGCCATGTTGTTTTCATTCCCCTTGTTGCTTTCCACAACTCTGTGTTGCTCTGTCTTGTCATGTGCTTCCCTGTGCTTCTGTGCTCGCCCCATGCTGGTTCGTCTGCACTTCTCTGTCCCTCAAGTGTTTCTGTCCCCCGTTTTGATTTCCCATGACCAGCATCCCCCGTTTGGCTACCCAGTCCACTCTCATCCCTGTTTTAGTTTAGTGCTCCTCCCTGGCATCTTTCTTTTCAGTTACTGATCTGACTTGGATCACTAACCATAACTAATTTTAAAAGCCTGCGCCATTTTATAGGCAGGCATGTGCGATGCACGTGACTGCAAAATGAACAGGTTCACGTCAAGAGGTTCTTTAAAAAAAAAACTTTAGGCATGCTGCACAGCATCCAGGACGATGTGCAGCATGGATAAAATCCAACAGGTCCCAAAGGAGGGACCAATTAGATTTGCCAGTGCTTGTTTTTTATTTACAGCTGATTAATGTTTCTTTGCAATGAAATAGGTAATAATACACACAAACAGCACTAATATCCACTATGCACATGATATTAGTAATTGTTCATGAATTAGTAGAAACAGAAACAACACAGTAAAACCTGATTGTAGTTTTCAGTGCTAATGGAGAAATGAGCGACATTTTTACTTATCAATTCTAGTGCTAAAACGGGAAAAATATGCGTATGAGGTCACTTTAGTACTATTGCATGGGACAAAATGTCCGAGAAAGAGGTTTCATTAATCTTTATTCCTCCCTATCACACCATTTGATGCAGCCTGCTGAATTACATACTTTAAATCGAATGAGCACTTTTAAAATTATTTCTTAGTTTGTAATTCAGTCTTTCATCTGGACATTTGTGGCCTACATTATGGAAACTATATTTGGTTTAACAAGTTATGTATTTTCAATTTTTTTAACAGATGGCAATTACAATTAATAGCATTGAAACTCGCAATTCACGTTTATGTGTCGGTTTGTAGGTTGGTATGTAACCCATTACACTATTAAATAATAGGCATTTACTATTTTTTGGAGTCTCAATGATGTACGGTGAGAAAACAAAAAGCCGTTTTTGTGCAAAGGGATTTCCTTGCAAGTGCCCTGCTTGTATTGCACTAAAATTTGCTTCCGGCTCTCTGCTCTTCGCCTTTCAAATGAAGTTGCAGGCGCCAATGTGTTTTTCCCGGCTGGGGGAAGGGAGAGGTGTTCCTAAAGTGCTGGCCTCATCCTTTGACTTTGACCTCCGCTTCCAGCCATGGAGTTGAAAAACAAAGGGATAATTTACATATGTTAACACCTCGTCAGGTGGGTGGCTTGGAAACCTTTGTGCTGCTAATGCAGTGCTCTCTTCGCTCCTGTTCTGAGAACACTGCAGGTTGTCCTTTCTAAAGTTCGCAGACAGCTTTTTTGCAGGGCGTTTCTTTTTACTGTACTCAAAATGCAAAGTTACCGTCTTTGTTTTAATGGTGATGAGGGAACAGAAGTAATGCGACTAGCCCTCAATGCATTTCATTTCATTTGTTAGAAGAAGTAAATCCAATGGGTCGTTTTTCTTTGTTTTTAGAGGGAAAAATACTGCGTTGACGCTTTAATTGTACAGTATAGACTTAGGAGCAGCAATAACAATGTGTATGTATTTATCTTGTATTGCATGCGCCTCTTAAAAAACTGCTATGTTTAATATGCAGAGAGAAGCATGAAAGCGTTCCCCTCTCTACAGCATTCAAGCCCCTGGTGCGCCCATGACATGTTTTTTTTTTGGCACTAAGCAACCCGTACTGCCAAACTTGAGGTACTTAAAAAAAAAACACAATTTCATTGCCGAAGAGGGACATGCTAGTATGATTGTCGACATAATTAAATACCAGTTCACCTTGTGAGTAATAAAATCATTTTAGAAGCTTTGAAAACGTGTAAGGTATTTTACGAGACAGATGTAGCCTCTGCATCACGGGACAGCAGTGCATGATTGATGCACTCAATTGAAAGAGGCCAGGTATATCGAAATATGTACAGGGGCGCAACACCCATTGGGTTGAAAGGGCTCCGGCCCCTGCCAGCGGCTGTAAGAGGGGCCAACTCAAGTGGCTGCAGCAGACGGACCAAAGGTTGCTCGTGCTTGAAGTCGGAAAGCCATTTATAATTTTACTGGCCTCCTGCTGGTATATTTTTTTTGTTCATTGCTTCACATACTTTTACTTTCTTAATAATAAACAGCCATGTGGGCTACATAATGTGTCCTGGCATCCAGGGTCGGATTGGGATCACAATTTTCTCGGACTTTGTCCATTTCTCCCTATGCACCTCTTACTATTTTCCCTATTCCCTCCCCATTTCCCTCCCCTGGGTCGTTCTTACTGTCATGGGTGAAATGTACATAAGAGGCTCAATGCTTTATTTTCCTATGCTTAGCTATTTATGCTAAACGAAAGGAAGAGGATGCCGACTCCATAAATGAGGATCCAGGTTCGGTTCTCGGAGCTCAGTGTCAGCTCAACACCCTGTGATTCTGGGCGTCACTTATTCTCCCTGTGGCTAGGAACATTAATGTGTCCTTGTGTAACGTACCTGGTGCCGTGTAAAGCGCTCCAATGCCTTCGGGTCGAGTTTCTGCTACATAAACCTGCAAAGGTTTCAGTCCTGGAAGGTTAGACCTGCAATGTTTACATTGAAGGATGAATAACTAGACTTGAATTATTTGCCAGCATGTAGTGTGTTGTGTCGTGAGATGGGGACAGGACTGCCCTAGGGAGATCACTCTGGGACCTACACTCAGGGGCATCTAATCCTAACTAGGCCTAACACGTGGCCCTATAATAAACTCAGACGGACACTGGGAATAAGTTTGCTTGCTCGGTCTGTGCGTCTCTCTCTGAACGCCCGCGCACGTGCTAGACCTCTTTTTATTATAGGGAGTCACATGACCAACACGTCCAGCCCTCGGGGCGCCGGGGGCGGACCTCCAGGAACATAACATTCCTCCTAAAATAAGGAAAAACCAAAAACGCAAACAATGAACACAATTTAAACGTAACTTTTTCTTGCTCATGAAACATTGGGACCGATACCTTCAGCGTCCTTTAAATGCCAGGCCACTCAGTTCAAACTGCACATGCATATATGTAAATGGGAACAGTCTTACGTGAAGTAATCTCTCAGCCAGCCGGAGGGGGTTGGGATTGTCACGTAGCTGACGTTGGGACCCCCGGTGAGTCATCAGTTCCGTTCCAACCTCCAACTCGTGACTTGGCGCCTCTCTGTATGCCCCCTCCGGATCTGGGGCCTCATCCAAGACCTCCGCGTCACCTCCCACTTCTTCGCTGGAAACCTGATGCTCGCTACTTTGCCTGACCTCGTGATGAGTTGTTGATTCAACGGCCGGCACATTAGTTGCAGTTTCGGTTTGTTCACCGCCTTGCTGGCGCACTGGCTCGAGGCTTGAAGGATGATACAGTTTGAAATGAGATACATTGCGAGTCACCCTGTCTCGTCCTCGAATGGCCGTGAGGCGGGTGCCTTTCACTCCGATGACTCGCCATGGTCGCTTCTCGTAGTTAAGTTTAAACTTGCCCCCAGTTACACGATTTCTGATGAGCACCACATCACCTCTTTTGAAGTGCGGGGCCACAGCCCGGCGTCTCTGACTGATCTTTTCACATGCAGAATTTCTTTTCTTTTCCACTGCGTGTTCATTTATCATTGCAGGTGCCCACTGGGGGTGATGAGGGATGGAGTCAGGTATCACCCTTCCTAGAAGGAGGTGTGCGGGGGCCACCCCAGTTGTGGAGTGCGGGGTCTGGCGATAACTTCGGAGAAATGTAAAAATGGCCATTTCCACAGACTGCCCTTTGTCGTGGGCAATACGGATCACCTTGTTCAGAGTCCTCATGAACCTCTCGGCCTCCCCATTGGCTTGAGGCCACCGAGGTGTTATACGCCTGTGACGTGTTCCCAGAGACGATAGGTATTCAGCAAAGTCTTGACCCTGGAATGGCGGTCCATTGTCTGTTCTGAGTTCTCTCATGGCTCCATGAGTGGCAATGATTTTTTCTATTTTGGGGATGACACAGTCTGCACTGGTGCTTGTGACAATTTCGACTTCAGGGTATTTTGAGTGATCGTCTATCATTACCAGCGTGTGTCTTCCATCCGGGAGACTGCCGAAGTCTATACTGACTCTCTCCCAGGGTCCTTGTGGCCGGGGTTCCACAATGATGGGGGCCTCACGGGGGTTGTCGCCCGTAACTTGACAGGCCGCGCACGATCGCACCACACTCTCCACCATGTCATCCATGAGCGGGAACCATACCTTCGTCCGCAGTCGTGCCTTCGTCTTGACCATCCCCTGGTGTCCTATGTGGGCCAGTTGGATCACTCGTCCCGTCAGAGCCGTTGGGATTACTAGGCGATGCCCCCGCAGGAGGCATCCCGCCGCATCTTCATTTAGTTCAGCCCTCACGTGGTACAAGCTGTCCATGATCTTCTGAGCCTCAGGTGTGAGTACTTTCCAGCCCTCCTTGGCCTTCTGCCAGTTGGCAGTTCGGAGCAGATCCTTGGCCCGCTGTATGCAAGCATCCTGAACCGTGGCGCTCACAACTTCTTCCAATGATATGGGGCGCGGGCATGATCTGGCCACGACCCACTGTACATAGGCTTCCGTCTCTTCTGCCTCATCCATCTCTTCAGGGGTTGCGGGCCTAGGGTGCCGTGATAGGTAATCCGCCGGATTCTTCGCCCCTGGCTGGTATTCAATAGTGCAATTATATTCTTGCAGTTGTAAGATCCATTTTTCTATTCTTGGGGGTGGCTTGGATGAGGTGCCTGAAAACAGAGCCAGCAGCGGTTTGTGGTCCGTCACCACCGTGAAGGGCTTGCCGTAGACGTACAAATGGAAGTGACGCCATCCCCAATGTATTGCGATGGCCTCCTTCTCAATCTGGGAATATCTTTGTTCGGTGTCCGTAAGGGACCGGCTAGCAAAAGCAACAGGGGACCAGTCTATCTCATCTCGGGCTCTCTGCATCAGAACGGCCCCCAGTCCCGCCGGTCCGGCATCTACTGCAATGAGCGTGGAGTGTCGTGGGTCAAAGAACGCCAACGTGGTGCTGCTGGAGAGTGCGCTCTTAATGTCTTGAAATGCCCTTTCCTGTTCAGGTCCCCAGCTCCATGGGGTGGAGTCTTTGGTTAGCTCACGCAGGGGGAGAGTCAGGTTGGCTAAGTCCCTTATGAAACGGCCACAGTAATTTACCATCCCGAGAAAGCTTCGGATCTCCGTGACCGTTGTGGGCGGTGGTGCATCCTTGATATCTTTCACCTTGTCAGGATCAGGGTTGACGCCTTCGGCTGAGAACACATATCCGAAGAATCCCAGTTTGTTCTGTAGGAATTCGCACTTGTCTCGGTGTAGGGTGAGCCCCGCACTTCGGAGCCTGCGGAAAACCTGCGCCAAGCGTTGGTTGTGTTCTGGGATTGTTCTTGCGTGCACCATGATGTCATCACTGACATTGATTACCCCCGGTATACCAGCAATCAGTTCCTGGATGACATTTTGGAAAACTTCGGCAGCACTGGAGATTCCAAAACTCAACCTGGTATACCTGCGCAGCCCAATGTGGGTGGAGAACGTTGTGATGTTCCGGGACTCCTTGTCTAGTACGAGTTGATGGTATCCCGCCCGGAGGTCCAATTTGGAGAACCACCGGGCTCCAGCCATCTCCCCAATCAGGTCATCTATCGTGGGGGTGATATGGCGCTCCCTCTTGATGGCAGCATTGGGTAAGCGCATGTCTACGCAAATCCGGACCGCTCCAGGCTGTTTTGGCTTCCTCGTGACCACGATGGGCGACACCCAGGGGGTGGGACCGGACACTTTCTCAATTATCCCCGCTGCTTCCAGCTTCTGCAGCTCTTCCTCAACCAGTGGTCTCAAATGGAACGCCACGCGACGGTGTCGCAGGGCCACCGGTTGAACAGTGGGGTCCACGTGCAGATGTATCTCCCGGCCCTTGAAGCATCCAATTCCTTCGAATAGGTCAGAAAAGTCTACAATGAGTTGCTGTACCGATTCCTCATGCACACCAAATGCAAATGTGACCACCCCCAGATCCTCTGCCGTCCGGCAACTCAGGAGCATACCTTGACCCTCTTCCGACACAAAGATGTTGGCTCGCGTGATTTTGTCCCCGTGTCGGACTGCTGCTTTAAATTTTCCCCGGATGCGGAGAGGAACGTCCTGACCGTAGGCAAAAACGGTGATCGGAGTGGAGCGGAGGCTGGGAGGGGTAGCCATGTCTCCGTAGAGGGATGCACTCATGAGATTTATCGAGGCGCCCGTGTCGACTGTTGCCATAATGTCCTGATCGGCCACCTGTATGGAGCACTGTGGCAGCGTCCTGGTGCGTCTAGTGGCGGTGCCGATCATGTGCACCTTGTGTACGGATCGCTCCTCCTCGTCATCGTCCATATCACTGTTGCTGGGTTCTCCTTCAGCACCTTCGTGCTCGGCAACCGTGTGTACTGTCTGGCGAGGCTTGCTGAACTTCTTGTACCTGCACACTTTTTCAAAGTGATTCATTTTTCCGCAACCTGAGCATCTCTTGCCCCGTGCTGGACATTCTGGCGCCGGATGTTTCGGGCCACCACAGTAGCCACATGACTGCGCTGAGGCTCCGCCCTGAGGGGTTGTCGTTCGTTTTGCCCATTTGGGCTGTGGGCGGACTTGTATTTTGTTAACCGGTTCCATTTTCATGTTGGCTTGTAGTGCCGCTTCCATGTGGGCGGCCCTGGCCTTGGACAGCTCCTTTGTGCGACCCAGCGTGAGGATATCTGGTAGAGGCTTCCCCGACTCCTCCAGTATTCTCTCGTGCAGCTTAGCAGAGGCGCATCCTTGGATGATCTGGCCCCTGATCTCTTCCGTGACGTCCTGGAATCCACATGTTAGTGCTAGTTTCTTTAGCCGGGAGTGATAAGCGTCCAGTGACTCTTCTGGCAGTTGCCGCGCTTGCCGAAAGATGAATCGTTCATAATCCTGGTTGGCCATTGGTTCAAAATGCGCGTTGAGTGCATTGATTAGGGTGTGATGGGTCTTTGGAGTCGCCTCCGTAAGGGTCCGGGCGATAGAGTGGATGTCCTTGCCACCAAGATGGAGGACCATGGCACGCTTCTGTTCCTTGTGGACCTTGGTGGCCTCAAAGAATATCAGGAGCCTGTCCACCCACTTCTTCCACTTCGGTGCGAGAGTGGAGGGCGCACCCTCCACCACAAACGGTTCAATGGGCGGAATGGTAGCCATCGCCCTGGACGCTCTGGGGCAGGTCCGTGGGCAGCCGGGGGACGATCCGAAGGGGCACTCCGATTAGTGAGGAGAGAGCGGCGAACGCGCTCAGGCGAGGTGAATTCCACGGGCCGGGCAAATGATGGCCCTTGCGCTCCAGAGCCGGGTGGCAGGGTGAAGGCCTGAGACGAGTCGGCACCACGTCCCCTCGAGCAGCTGGGCAGGACCGGGCGCCGACCGGAGCGCCTCGCCAGGCGTGCCGAGGTGCGATTCACGCACGTGCAGCCAAGCACGGTGCGGCACCGGGCGTGGAGGGTCCACGGAGGGAGGCCCTCGCGCGACCAATCGAGCTCCTGTGCGCAGCAGGAAGGTGCAAGCCAGCGCCGCTCACCTGTCGAGAGCCAGGGATCGAAGTAGTTCCTCCAGGCGAGCAGTGCGGGGGTGTGCGTGGCAGCAAGGCACGAGCACCGCGGGCAATAGGGAGCACCCGCAGCCGCCTCACCCCAGGAGGGGCACACACACACCCTGAGCGAGGGATCGACAACCACCCTCGTCGCCAATTGTTGTGTCGTGAGATGGGGATAGGACTGCCCTAGGGAGATCACTCTGGGACCTACACTCAGGGGCATCTAATCCTAACTAGGCCTAACACGTGGCCCTATAATAAACTCAGACGGACACTGGGAATAAGTTTGCTTGCTCGGTCTGTGCGTCTCTCTCTGAACGCCCGCGCACGTGCTAGACCTCTTTTTATTATAGGGAGTCACATGACCAACACGTCCAGCCCTCGGGGCGCCGGGGGCGGACCTCCAGGAACATAACATAGTGCACCAAAGTCCTCCCTCTCGTTTGCTTCACTAACAAAAAATAAAATGTATCAAAAACTATTAACTTTAGTTTTTGTGTTGTCACCCTGGAATTTCTAGTGCATAATCATATGGTTATTGGTAGACTGCAAAGAAATGCCAGTTTCGTGTATCAGCCTTTGTCAAATACCTATTAATGGTACAAATTGTCACACGCAAAACAAACTGACGAGGCGTCAAAGTGCTCTCGAGACCTTCTGTAAAGTCACTGGCTTCTAAATCATGTTTGTCTTTTCTTTGAGACATTGCAATACTTTGCAAAACATTGTATTTGTTAAATTAGAGGAGTGCCATCATATATGTAGGTCGCTCTGCATTCCAAGCAATTCATTTAGTGCTACAAAGAGCAAAGCGCGTGCATTTCGTTCCATGTTGCTCACTGATTTGATTTCAACAACCTATTCAAATAGTATTTGTATTTTGTCTTCTTGGACATGTTGTGACTGCGGCCTCTTATGTCTCCTATTGTTTTTGTTTTTTTGTTGTTTAAATGCAGTGCACTGATTCAGCAATCGAGAGACAAGCGACCCACTGGTGTAATACCCATTTCTATAGGTTGCGCCCGGAATACCTGGGTGATCGCTCCAGGCATATGCTATAGCCAGGGGCACTGGAATTATGCAGCAGGGGAGGACCAAATTATGCAGCAGGCTTGAGTAGATTATGCAGCAAGAAAAGGGAAACTATGCACTAAAATATGGCAGATTTTTTAATAGTATTACTGGATTATTTTCTTATTTTTAAACTTGGTAACACTGTCAGTGCATTGGCTGTGCCTCTTTGGAACCAGTTTACCGCCCTAATATAGTAATAACAACAGAAAGGCGACTAGTTAACCTTTGCAAAGATCCTTCCATTGTGTGGCAATAGATGTTGCTTCTTTTTTAGTAACTTTTTTACCGTTCAAACAAGAAACAATTTTTTTGTTACGTTCTGCAGATTATGCGGTAGAGAGTGGATTCTGTGACCAATGCGGCATATCTATACTCATGTTAAAATCGCTGCTGCCACACAATTGCATAATTCCAGTGGCCCGACTATAGCTGACCATACAATGATTGTTCCTCTGCTGGTACACAGTGGATTCATTAGAGTGTATATTGTTTCTGGTTAAAAAATAGCCATTCTGATGGGTAGCTCTTTTAATGGTCCTCTGTGAAGGCAAAAGTATTTACTATAGTTAATCCGTGATTGACCCCCATCACAGCCCCCTCGCATTTTAGCTTCTTTCACATCTGGACAACTCCAATGCCAATTTTCAGTGTTCTTTAAACTGTTTGATAGTCTAATCCAAATGGTAGATGTCCACTAGGCCTGAGAAAAATGTAAATTACCCTTGCATAGTTTGAGTAATTTGGGCAATTTCGTGTTGCACTTGTTATGTAAAATCCCTGATGCCACATCACCTAATTATGTGGCATTTGCTACAAACATTTATGTTGAACACTCAAGAGGAATGTGGGCAAACAGAACGTGAGCAGGTATTGCTCATGCCAATTGTCTTGTTTGAGCTATAATATGCTGCAGAATGTGTGCTTGTGTCAAAGAAATGACTTATTGGTTATTTTGTGCTAAAATATAGCACTAAAAGCCAGATTCACATTTTGCATAATTACATGCCATTTTGTAAAATTTTCCTAAAATTTTGTGTAAGTGCGTAAAAACAAATCACATGAATTTCACACACTCCTACTGTCCACATGCTTGAACAGCAACATCTTTTCTAACACTTTTCCCACCTACCTAGGCATATACACAGCTATACTGCTGCTGTGATAAATTTTGCAAAGCTGCTGTCATATACACACAAGAGAGGGAGTTGGCCTAACGGCTAGGGTGCTCGACCTCGGGCCTGGAGGAACTGGGTTCGAGTCTCGGTAACAACACCAAACATCCTGTGATTCCGGGCAAATCACTTAATCTCCCCGTGCCTAACAAAAATGAATGTGTGTCCTCATGTAACGTAACTGGTGCTATGTAAAGCGCTCTGATACCCGATTCGGTTCGGGTCTAGTTCGCGCTATATAAAACTCAGCCCAAAAAATAAAACAGAAACACCTCTCAAATGGGCCAGATTGCACCGACTCCCTTTTCCCCCATCCATAGACTTGACACTAAGGTTTAAGCACATTATCTCACACTACCTTTTGCTTTATCTTCACACATTCTTCAATCCTTAGCACTACCACAGAGTAGCACAATACCCATTTATAAATGCACCTCCGCCCTTCACCAGCTACATATGCCATACTATAAATGCATTGTTTTTAATATAAATTGCCAGTACAGGAGGAAATAATTTGATTACTGAATTCAATGTTTTGTGATAGAAGTCTAGGCTCTGGTCTTAACTTACTCGCTACATCAAATTGTGTGTGCACGGGAAAGACATTTCAATCCAATATTCCTAATTTTCTTCAGGTTGTGTTATGTATGTAATCTCATATGCTGCAGGTGGCGATGATGAAGGGGAGGGGAGCGGAAGCGACTCTTATCTTATGTGGTGCGTCATGAGGCTGCACTCTGGCAGAGATGTGCGGAGCGTTCTGCGGCGGGCCCACTTTCATAGGGAGTTGCCAGTTTGGATTTTGGTGCCTATTGTACCTATGGAGGAACACATGTCTTTTCGGGATTGGAGGGCTGGAGGCTGTGATACTCTGGCTGACCTGTATCCGGGCAACTCGTTTGTCTCCTACGAGGAGGCGGCGGAGGCCTTTGGCCTAGGGGGAGGACAATATTTACATTACCGCGGTATGCAGGAGGTGGTGAAGGAGATGTGGCCCCAGTTTCCAGAGGCGCGTAAGACTTCTCACACTCTGAACATCATCCTCACCTGTGGTAGGGGTCGCAGGTTGATCTCCTTGCTTTACTCCGCACTCCGTCAGGACTCGGAGCCACCTGTCCAGCCTGCGTGGAGTGCCTGGGAGATAGATCTGGGGGAGACACTGGATGCTGGGCAGCGTAGGCGTATTGGGGGTCTCACACGTAAGGTCTCTTGTAATGCGCGGTTTAAGCTCACACACTTTAGTTTTATGCATCGCACATACCTGACACCGGTCTCTTTACAGCGCATTATGCCAGATAGGGAGGACACTTGCCCTAGGTGCGGTGCTGAGAGAGCGGGGTTTCTCCACTTGGCCTGGGAGTGTGCCCTGGTGCGAGATTTTTGGACGGAGGTGGTGGGACGGATTGCCGTCGCTACCGGCCTTCGCATAACCCTGACACCGCTCCACTGTCTGCTAGCTCTGGTTCCCCGGCCTAGGAAGAGGAAAGTCCCCTATAAACTATTACAGATTATGTTGATTCTGGCATGGCGTAGGGTAGCCATTACCTGGATGGGGCGGAGGGCCCCTGAGATTTCTGCATGGCTGAGGGATGTCCGGGAGTGGTCATTGGCGGAAGAGACTCATATGCAATGTACGCGTAGAGACGAGAGATTGCAGGAAGACCTGTTGGCATGGAGAATGATGTGTACTGCTTGTTTGACCTTGAGTGACTCTGAGGGGAATAGCGCAGAACTGTACTCCTCCGAGGGATCGGGAAGTGGAAGGGTATTGGGGATGGTTAGATCCGGGTTGTCTTTGTGCGCTCTGCCGCTGCCTCAACTCACGGTTGCCATGTACTGATTGTACTGTAAGGTTGCTTTACAAGCCCAAGGCCTCACTGACGATTAGCGATGTTTTTGTCCCTAATGTGCCTTAATGAGGTTGTCGTCCTGTATGCAACGGTTCTGTACGATGCCACAATTGGGGGGGAATATTTATGTTTGTTTGCATAACCAAAAATAAAGTTTAAAAAAAATGTATGTAATCTCATTTATTTATTGTTTTCTAGAGTATAATTATGTGCCATATACAATAATGGTATGTGTATTTGTAGAATGTACTCTCATCCATGATGGAATTCTAGTGATGACCAGGTGTATGTGCATCGAAACCAGTCGAGACAGATCTTCAGGTTCTTTTGGAATTCAAGAAGATAGAAGATTCTGTCTGATGTGAAATGGAAGATTATTTGATGCTTTAGGTGTTATGTAAGAGAATGCTGTGGTTCTGTGCATGCATGGAATGTGTGTGAATCGTACTGCAGAGTGTAGGTGACTAGGTGGTGGGGGAAAGGAGAGGTGGGTGGCCTGGTAAGTGGAGCCGAAGTTGTGTAGTGGCTTGAACATGTGTGTAGGAAGTTTTGAAATGCACACATTTGTGCATTGGGAGTCAGTGGAGCTCCCTGGGATGTGATGTGATGTGGGTTATACATGGTGGGTTGGGGATGAGACTGGCTGGCACATTTTGGATGATTTGCTGTCTTCTTGTGAGATGCTTGGTGATACAACCAGAAATGAATGTTTGATGGTACCACCAGAGAGAATGTTTCAGTAGTCTAGTTTGCTGGTGGTGAGGGTGACAATCTTTTCTGGTGTTACTTGGGAGTCATAGAATATTCCTCCGCATCTTTAGGGTGTGGAAGCAGGATGTCTGTGCTTACTTGTGCTGTCACTGCCAGTTTGGTGTCAGTGATGATTACGAGGTTCTGGTGCTAGGTGTGGCTGTGGGTATGAGTGCAGCCATCCTACAGGTGGAGTCCGATGGTGTGGTGAAGATCACTACATTTGTCTTGTTGGTGTTGAGTTTGAGAAAGTCAGCTTTCATTCAGTTAGCGATTTTGTCATGCACATGGTGCCAAGCTTATAGCTTTTGATCTATATAATATTATAATTTTGAACATTGGTACTGCCAACTCCAAAAGTGTAATAGCTACTTGTCCCATACCTGTCAAAGTAGGGCTATAAATAATGAAATATTTTTTAAATTTAATTTGAAAGTATGAATTGCAGGGAATATAATTAATTGACCTGCCAATAGGTCTGGCTTTTAATTTGTTTATACAGATCTGCTTCTTCATAGTTACACCGGCCATTAGTAATCCTTAGTAAGTATTGGAATTTGCACCATCTCTCTGTAATCATCAGCTCATGCTGAGATGTCAATCATGACTCAGTAATCAACAGTGCCTGTTTGGGTTTGCATATATGATAATTAATTCTTAGTATATGGTCAGATTTGCACCACTACCTAGAAATCTTCACTACATGCCCAGCTTTGAATCATTACTCACTAAACCATGTCTACGTGCATGCTTAGATATACACCACTACCTATTAATTATAAATGTGTGTTCATGTTTGCCCCATCATAACTATCACTATCATTATATATAGAAAATTTAATATCACTGTCTTTGGGGCTATAAACACATATGTGTTTATGTTGTGTTTATCCGAGCCCAGTGATCACCATGGGGACCCTATCCTTGGGGCGCAATATTTAAGTGTGCACAATAGCCTACCCCCAGAACACTGTGGTTCCCTGCTCGCAGTCTCCCAGACTGGGAACTCCACTCGTCAGGGCTGGAGCAATCTAGACACACTTGATTCCTCACAATAGAGCCTCAAGGTGCACTTCTAAATATTGTAAATTTGCTTCACTCTGAGCCACATTATCAGAGAAGCCGTCAACCTTTTTCTTAAAAAAATGAAATGCGATATTTTAGGTATTATTTTAAATATGTAGTGCCCTCATTTTGTATTATAATTCCTTATTAGAATCTGAAAGTCCTCTTGAAATAACTAACAATTTCATAAGTGTCTATGAAGATTTTCGGCATTAAAAATAGCACGTGGAATAAACATGAATGCACATCAACATGAAACAAAACAATGTCATAAGTCATAAAGAGTCATTTTTCACACTGAATTTGATGAACGAAAGTATTTAAGACAGTTTTTGCTCCACCCTGTAGACAAAACCTTTCCCGCAGTCCCACAGCTTGGATGCTACTATCACCTGCTTCAAGATGAAAGATAAGGCAGGATTTAGGACTAAGTAGTTGTATACAAATAAATACACCTTTGCGCAAAACAGAGGAACCATTAGCATCTCAAGAGGCTGTGTGCTGGAACCTCCTGAAGTCAGTTGACTTTCCACACTAGGGAATAACCCTGCTGTGAAGACAGCACACCTTTGAGAAAGAAGGAACATCGGGGGCTCCTGAACTCCTGAGACTCAGGTGTCCAACTGGGCTGACTCTGATTACAGCTTGGCGCTATCTTGCATTAAAACAATAAAGCCAAGTGTGTGATTTTAAAGTGTATAGTAAAAATAAATGCTTCAGTGTGTTTATAGCAAATGTTGTAATTCACAAAAATCCTCCTGTCTGTGTCTGCAGCGGTCTCAGGAATTTGCACTAGGTAATAGTGACAACCAACTCCCAGATCCCTTCACAAGATAAACTCTGAGCATTATTTTGGGGCACTTTCTGAAGTCCTCAGATTGAAGGCAATGCACACTACAAATAGAGAGATTCGCGGAATTGAAAAATGACAATCCTGGAGACTAAGGCATATATGGGCAAAAAGGGGAGAAAATTGAATTTTAAATTACCCAATTTTGCGCTTATCAAGTTAAAGAGCGCACTGAGGGTGATTGGTAACCCCAGCAGTACAGAAACATTCTATCATTTGAGCAAATTTTGAATTTTTGTACTGTTAAACAAGCTCTTTGTATCACATGACCATCAACCTTGAGTTAAAAAGGGATGGGCACACAGACACCTCAAGAAAATACCTCTTAAGTGAGCCTCATTCTTTCTATGGGTTTAGCCAGCAGTTCAAACTTATTCCCTCATTAAGGACTTATTTTATATTCCTCCATTCTAAAAACGTACAACACTGACTCTGTGTTAGCTCTAATTTCTATTTATTTTGCTACTAAAAATGATTGAAAACATTCATGATCTAGCTGCCTGAGTGGTGCTCTGTAGTGTGTAACTGCACCATCTATCAGAGCATTGTAACCAGAAACATAGCTCTGCTGTCTGTAGACCACGTCCATTGCTGTTCTGGGTACGTTTAAGGAGGACCCCAGAGCTAGCACATTATGCCTTCGTGTTGGACGAACTGATTGCACTGAACACCGGTGGTAAAATACACTGGGTTAACAAACTTAACGAGCTGGTTCTGAAGCTGGGCTTGACTGAAACCTGGACCTCCCAGGCACCACCCCCAAAGCAAGTAATAAAGAAAATGTATTGGGAGTGGGTGGAGGCTCAAGAACAGAGGAATCCAAGTTGGGGTATTCTAACTACGCAATTCATGGAACATAAACCAATTAGAAAGCTGGAACCTTTTTTAAACTTGATAACAACACCTAGAGATAGAGTGATCTTTCTAAAGATGAGATACGGAACTTTACCTCTTAATCAATTCACTAAAGGATGGAAAGCCTTAATATCAATAAACAGTGCATGCCCTTGCTGTCCCTGCAAAACAGAATCCCTTGCACATTTCTTATTCGGTTGTAAAACCTACAAGAGGGCAAGACAGAGATGGCTCAGACCAGTTTGCAGGGAGCTTGGGACTAGAGACTTTCGGGTTGCCCTCCGTATTATCACAACCAATACGTCCCCACTTTTCATTGTTTGTGGTGTGGCTAAGTACCTATCTAGCGCTTGCTCATTCGATCAAGAATATGTAATGGAACCAATACTTAGGCCGTACGGATACGGCCACCAATTAATAACTCCCTTTTTTTAAATAATGTGATATCTAATATTGTCATGTAATTTTGGTTTTGTATTATATTATGTTTTAATGTACATGGTAATTTTTAAACAATTTTTAAATGAAATGCATGATATGACAATATCGAATAAAGTATCAATCAAATAATGCATTTCTCCTCATTTTGCCAAGTTAAGACCAGGTTTTCCCTTGTATTAATTTTGGCGCTGTCTCCTATGTACGCTGCCCTTGTACATAGGGGACAGCGTCAAAATCAATTGGTGTTGCGGTGGAACGCCCCCCAACATCCACTGCCCAACCCTTTCACACTAAAAATAGCATGAAAGGGGGCCTTATTTACCTGGCAGCGTTAAGCCACGGTATGTGGCTTAATGCTGCCTGGTAAATAAGGCTAAGCCCCTAACACCACCACAATGTCAGAAAAAGTGATATTGTGGTAGCGATAGGGGCTTGTACATATGCCCCTCTGTCTGTTATCATTCTGAAAATTCCCTAATAGTCAGTAATACTGTCCAAGCGTTGTGTGGAATCCACACTTAGAGGTATTTTATAACTGGTATTGGTTGCAGTACACTTGCAGTGGTGATCCTACTGGGTTCTCAATGATCTAGCTCAGTTTGGGATAACATGGTATGAGCCGATAATTACTGGGGACTTTTAGATCTAAGGTGGGTTTTATTATCAATGATGGGAGTGTTTATCGCAAAATAAAAGTCTATAGACAACCTAATTTGCAGAGTTAATGGAATAGGGTCATGGGGAAGTTCTGTAGGTCTGTTTTTATACAGGTGATCATGTTCGTTTGTGGCTAGATTTCAAATCAAAAGGTGGTAAGGTGGTGTAACACTTGGTATTTCTTATTATGATAGGCAAAGTAAAATCCTGTGCTTTAGAAGTGTGTGGTCAATGCTAACATTACTTGACTTTGAAGTGAAATACAAAGACAGGATGAACTTCCAACCACTATCTAAAAAACACTATCCAAAAATACATTGGAATACTGTGCCAAAGAACCAAATGACTAATTCCTGACTCAGAAGTTCCTTTCTGTATTTTAAATGTACTGGTTATCATTAACGCTATTTTGACTTCATTACTCTCCTAGTGGCTAGTTAGTTATGTGTAAAATTCAGACGGATCTCTTTAACTCTGTGGTTTTTGTTCCAAACGGTAGAACATATACCGCCTGTTCAGCGCTATGCCGGCATGTAATTTGCCAGATGAAAGAATGGCTCATCTTCTATTCTTTTGTGCAGCATATAAACATTCCCAGGAGGAAGGGGATAATATGTATTTGCCATTCCATGGGGTTAAGGCTATTGAGAAAACACACTAGGGAAGCCACTTGTATGCAGTCTGTCAAAGTATCTCCAAAAGGTTTGATGCATGAGGAGAAAGATCATTGACAGGTTGACTGTTCAAGAATCAGGTCAAAAACACATTAAAAATGGTCACCAGGTAATGGTAATGGAGAAATTTCTGAAATGGGACGAATATTATCTTAAGTTTATATTTATGTTTTATCAGAAGAATGAGAGTTATGAATTTGTAAATTTAAAATTTCAAAGTGAAAAAGAGTGCCTAAATGTTTAAAGCACCAACTGTGGGCATCTCATCGTGGACCACAGTTTGGATACAAGAAGTTGATTGGGCTGCGTCTCCATTTACCTTCAGATTTAGAAGAAATTTTGAAGTTAAAGCTCAGCTGGGCAAGGCAGCCAAGGGTGTCCAAAGAGGAGGCATTGTTTTCGTTGAGCCCTTGGACGAAGTAACGGTGAAGATTCCTACTTTCAGACTTAGGGTTAAATTTACCAAGATTTGACGTAGCGTAAAGCAGCAAGACCACATGCTGCACTGCATCAAATGGAGAGGTCAGGAATGGGCCATATTCATAAATACTTTGCGCATTGCTGCTTTCTCACTGTGCTGGTGCTTTTTGTGTAAGGCTACCTGTTTTCTGTTTTTACTGATTTTAACGGATACATACAGACTGAAAACATTTATTTTCTTGTCTATATTTATTTTTAAATGTGGATAAAAACAGACATTGTGTTACTTTTTGAGTAATTCTAAATACTGTCTGCCATGACTGCCAGGCGCATAGCTGTGTAGATTGATATGTAAGAGCTAAAAAAAGAAAGGAATTTTAGTAAAGAGGCTTTAACAGCAGTAGATATGCACAAAGTTGATACTGAAAAGTGCATATTTTCTTGAAAGTGCATTAATTTCTCTTCTGCAGGTGTTTACAGCACTGAAACCAAGTAGACATTTAAGCATGAGTGCATATTTATAAATATGGATAAATACTGACGGAAATGTCAAAAAATAATTACCATAAAACCGGGATTATTTTTTGTGCTACCTAACGCCAACGCAGGCACCTTTTGTGCTGTAGTGAAAGGGTGCCTGTGTTGCAGGAAAGATTCTTTTTATTGAGGAAGGGACACCTTCCTGCACCAAGGCATTCCTTAGATGCATTTTCCTCTTTCTAAGTGTGCTGTATTCTGAACAAACAAGGAGGAATAAAGATATTTTTCCTTGTTGCGCCTCTATCAGGAAGGCATACAATGGTAATGCATCCCCAGGTTTACTTGTCGTTGTAAATCTGGGAATGTGCAAGAATATATGGGTGGATGTATGGGAACACCCAAACTCCACCCAAGAAACACCTTTTTGGCACTGACTAATGCGATCTATATTAATACGATCGGTATGGATTTTTCAACATACCTATCATTACACACATCACAGTGGAGACTTGAATATGATGGTAATCACACATTCTCACTGTGGGGACTTAAACGTATCTGTAATATATTTGTCAGGACTTGTACATGACTACAATCATGCACTATCTCTGTGTGCTATCCCTGTGCATCCCATTAATCACACGCTATCTCTGTGGGGACCTGGGCATGTGTATAATCACACACTATCTCTGTGGGGACCTGGGCATGTCTATAATCACACACTAGCTCTGTGGGGACCTGGGCGTGTCTATAATCACACACTATCTCTGTGGGGACCTGGGCATGTCTATAATCACACACTATCTCTATGGGGACCTGGGCATGTCTATAATCGCACACTATCTCTGTGGGGACCTGGGCGTGTCTATAATCACACACTATCTCTGTGGGGACCTGGGCGTGTCTATAATCACACACTATCTCTGTGGGGACCTGGGCATGTCTATAATCACACACTATCTCTATGGGGACCTGGGCATGTCTATAATCACACACTATATCTGTGGGGACCTAGGCATGTCTATAATCACACACTATATCTGTGGGGACCTAGGCATGTCTATAATCACACACTATCTCTGTGGGGACCTGGGCATGTCTATAATCACACACATTCTATTTGGTGACCGTGGTAATACTATAGTCACACACCATCTCTGTGGGGACTTGAACATTCATTTAATTACACACAAGCTCTGTTTTGGCTTGAGCATCACCAGCTTTGCATTCTCTGTATGGGGCTTTTTGAATACTAAACAGTAGTAAAGTTAGACTTTTGGTCTAAGTTTACCTTTGTGAATCAGGCCCTATTTTAATGAGGACTTAAACACAATCACCTTCATGCGCTATCTCTGTGGAGACTTAAACATCGCTATAATAACACACTATCTTTGTGGGGACTTGAACAACACTGTAATAAACACTATCTTTGTGGGGAATTGAACATCACTATAATAACACACCACCTCTGTGGGGACTTGAACATCTATATAATTACACACTATCTCTGTGGGGACTTGAGCATTTCTATAATTACACACAACCTCTGTGTGGACTTGAACATCATTAGCTTCACACCCTTTATAATGGGATTCAAGCTTTGAATGTACACACTATTTCAGTATCTCTGTTGGAACTTAAACATCTATTTTGGTAAAAATGTAAGCAGCTACTCAAGCTCTGCATTCCACTTGACCATATTCCTTTGTTCCATATGTTAATTTCTTTATGTGTTAGTTCCCTTATCTCCTAAGATTTTAAGCACTAATAAATAGGTTAAATGCAGCTTTAAGTGTCTTTCGTTAAGCATGATATGGTATTTTCTGGCAAATTAAGATAATCTATCTTTAATGTATACCCCTATTATATATGCAGCAATTCATATATGAACATATTATAATGTTGTTTGTGTATATTGTTGCTAAAATAAACATTTAGCCATGTGCCTTCGACTGTATTCAATCACAAATAGTGTTATGGACTAGGTCCCCACAAGGATGGTAGCACATGTTCAAGTCCCCACAAGGATGGTGCTGTGCGCATGATTAAATAACAATAGATTTGCAAATTTGAAGCAGGATCCTGTATCATGATTTTTTTCTTAACATTTTTCTGTTAGTTGTGTGTTTTACAAAACATTGGGAAAGGTAAGTCCCCACAAGGCAGGTATTCACACATAGTCCCCACAAGGATGGGGGGGGGGGGGGGTGTGTGTGTGTGTGTGTGTGTGTGTGTGTGTGTGTGTGTGTGTGTGTGTGTGTGTGTGTGTGTGTGTGTGTGTGTGTGTGTCTGTGTGTCTGTGTGTCTGTCTGTCTGTCTGTCTGTCTGTCTGTCTGTCTGTCTGTGTGTCTGTCTGTGTGTCTGTCTGTCTGTCTGTCTGTCTGTCTGTCTGTCTGTCTGTCTGTCTGTCTGTCTATCCTTGTGGGGACTTGGGCATGATAACACACTCACGCTGTGGGGACTTGATTGCACTGTGGGGACCTGAACCCAGGTCCCCACAAGGTAATGTCTTCTAAATGATAAAAAATGACTTCAGGAACATCTGTGTCAATTTTTACAACTTTTGAAAAAATTGCCTTGTGGGGACCTGTGTTTCATAAAGTGTGTTTAAATTTTTGCTCGCTCTGTCCCCGTAGGCAGGAGGTGGTACTGCAGTCCTAAACACACTTTGCATTTTAAACACACTTTGCTCACAGAAGCAAATACTAGCAGCAGAAAGGATGCACATTTCGAAGGGAAAGCTCCATATCCCTTTATTTATCCAAATTTTTTGAATGTAAATTAACCTTTTCTCTACATAAAAACTTATTTACATGATGCTGCTATTGAATTTAGTCTTTTTGTGTCTGAAAAGTGTGGTTTTATGAGCATTTTTAAAATCTATTTGAGTTGTAACACTTCACTATAGCCATGTGATCTTTATCTTCAATTAAAGAATGATGGTGCACTGGACTGTGATATAAAGTAAATGATTCTGATCATGTTTTGTAAATAACTTAGGGGACTATTCAGGCCCAGTGTTCAGAGCCCTTGTCTTTTTTCGCTATTGCAAAGTCAATTCACTCCAAGACTCTGGCCATCCTTTGGTGGACTAGCCAGCCAGAGTCGACTTCAGTGCTGGTGGTGCCTGGTGCAACAGTCTTTTTTGGCGATTTCTTGATATTCCTTAATTGCGAATTTGCAAATTGCGAATTCGCAAATAAGAAATACTTTCCCATTCACCAGGAGTCCCACAGCAAGGAATGGGAAGTAATTCTCAATTTGCGATTCGCAATTTGCTAATCGCAATTTGAGAATAATTTGAAGGGGTGCAGGGGTGTCCAAAGGACACCCTGCTGCACCCCTGAAATTTACATGTGTGTACATATGGCGCACATACATGCCCTAAGGGCATGTATGTGCGCCACATGGCACCTTTACAAATGCCAAAAAGTGCATTTGTAAAATAATTTGCGATTTCCTAATTGGAATTCGCGCAACGTGAGTGCTTCATACATAGCATTTAAGGAATCGCAATTTGCGATTCCGTAAATGCTGACTCAAAATTAAGGAATCGCAAATTTTGTGATTCCTTAATTTTGCGATGCGATTTCCATGATACATCGCATTTTCCTTATTTTTTCTCGCAAACGCTGTTTTTTTGCGAATCGCAGCGTTTGCGAGAAAAAAAACGGATGATACATCTGCCCCAAAATTTATGTTTACCTCTTTACTACACAAACACAAAATCTGCACCATTTGCCAGCAAGTTTCGTGACACATTTTTCCTGAAGAAAATTCAGTCTGTAAAAATTCTTGGGGTGAGAAATGTGTCTTCCAGTTGTAATCCAATACATTGTTTGCGTTAAAAAAAAAAAGGATTAGAGTTTACATTGGTTTGAAGGAATAAAGAACAGGACAGAACTTGTTATAATTTATCATTTGCATTTACAATTAAATACTAACCTGTGATAAAAGGTGTTTCTTTTTTACTAAGCGCATATCAGGTACTCTTCAAAACTTGCCCTAGCACAGAGTTTAAATTGCAGTGGTTTACCTGTTTTAAAGCTTTCTCAACTCGTATGAGAGAGATTTCAGGAACAGAAATAACGAGTTATTAGATATTAGCTTGCATAATGTTCTGAACTTTCAGCGCTTCCTTGAAATGCGTTCTTTATGAAAGCAGAGTCCGTGAAATAAATGGTTTGGGAAAAAATACCCGTGAAGTTGGTGCGCACGGATGTAAGCAAAACACTTTTACAAGTCTGCTCACTGAAGAAACACTTTACCCAGTTTGAATAGCATTTCCTCTGCCCCTCGGAATGATAATCCTGGCGGCCTTAAAGCAAACCAAACCTGTAAGGTTTCAGGTTGGCCGAGCACAGATATGCAGATTCACCTTCGCGCATAACAAAAGGGACATAAGCCCTCAAGAGGCCAGCGCGCTGGAATCACCTGAGCAGGAAACTCTCCCAGACTGGGGGATGGGCCCTGCTGAAAAGACGGCACCTTTGCAGGGAAAGGCAACATGAGATGTGACTGACTGGGACACTGAGAGCAGAACGAGGTTTAAACACACAGAGACTAAACCCGGTCTAACTCTTAGTGAGTTTGTAAACATTAATAAAGCAATTTGTGTAATTTAGAAATGCAGGCATGAAGTCATCCAGAGGTTTATTTGTCACTAAAATTAATTGGGAGAGTATGTGGCATGTCAGCTCAACATTCTGTGATTCTGGGCAATTCACATACTCTCCCAGTGCCTACAAAACAAGCATTGTCATAGCCAATACATCCTGCCTTTGTCACCTGATAAGTGTTTAGTGATGCAGCACGTTATCCTGGGTGTTCCAACATCTACTGTGATTTCATGTGCCAATGAGGATGTAGGGAGGCTATGTACAACAAGAATGTGTGTATACTGAATGCTAGAAACAAAGGGAACAATTAACACCAATCTGTCTTTTATTAAATAAAGCTGCCTAGAATGTTGTGAGGCCAGTGTTGTGCACTGTTAATAGAGATTACTTAGAAAGCAGGTTTTCTTATTAGAGGTCTGTTTTATAGTTAACTGTTACCTCACGGCCACTTCTAGACATTTTACTGGAAAGAATGCATATTGGTGTAGCTACCTCTTTTGACCATACATGGAGTCAAGGGGGAGGATCAGTATGCATATGGTATGACTGTCAGGTTAGCCAGTCCAGCTTCCATCTTGTTTGAGGATTACATCACTTTTCTGCGGCCAGGAGTACATAGTGCTGGACCTGGGCAAATAAATAGTGGCAACTAAACCCCACCACTGTGGTGTTAAAAATCTCTGAACAAAATTCGATTTTTGATAAAACTTCAAAAGTCAACAGGTGGGGTGCGTGCAGAGTGCAGAGTGGTAGTGCAGAGTGGTAGTGCAGAGTGGTAGTGCAGAGTGGTAGTGCAGAGTGCAGAGTGGTAGTGCAGACTGCAGAGTGGTAGTGCAGAGTGCAGAGTGGTAGTGCAGAGTGGTAGTGCAGAGTGGTAGTGCAGAGTGGTAGTGCAGAGTGGTAGTGCAGAGTGGTAGTGCAGAGTGCAGAGTGGTAGTGCAGAGTGCAGTTTGGTAGTGCAGAGTGCAGAGTGGTAGAGCAGAGTGGTAGTGCAGAGTGGTAGTGCAGAGTGGTAGTGCAGAGTGGTAGTGCAGAGTGCAGAGTGGTAGTGCAGAGTGCAGAGTGGTAGTGCAGAGTGCAGAGTGGTAGTGCAGAGTGCAGTTTGGTAGTGCAGAGTGCAGTTTGGTAGTGCAGAGTGCAGTTTGGTAGTGCAAAGTGCAGTTTGGTAGTACAGAGTGTAGAGTGGTAGTGCAGAGTGCAGAGTGGTAGTGCAGAGTGCAGAGTGGTAGTGCAGAGTGCAGAGTGGTAGTGCAGAGTGGTAGTGCAGAGTGCAGAGTGGTAGTGCAGAGTGGTAGTGCAGAGTGGTAGTGCAGTGTGCAGAGTGGCAGTGCAGAGTGCAGATTGAGAGTGCGAGTGGTAGTGCAGAGTGCAGATTGAGAGTGCGAGTGGTAGTGCAGAGTGGTAGTGCAGAGTGGTAGTGCAGAGTGGTAGTGCAGAGTGGTAGTGCAGAGTGGTAGTGCAGAGTGGCAGTGCAGAGTGCAGAGTGGTAGTGCAGAGTGCAGCGTGGTAGTGCAGAGTGGTAGTGGAGAGTGCAGAGTGGTAGTGGAGAGTGGTAGTGGAGAGTGCAGAGTGGTAGTGGAGAGTGCAGAGTGGTAGTGGAGAGTGGTAGTGGAGAGTGCAGAGTGGTAGTGGAGAGTGCAGAGTGGTAGTGGAGAGTGGTAGTGGAGAGTGCAGAGTGGTAGTGGAGAGTGCAGAGTGGTAGTGGAGAGTGGTAGTGGAGAGTGCAGATTGGTAGTGCAGAGTGCAGAGTTGTAATGCAGAGTGGTAGTGCAGAGTGCAGAGTGGTAGTGCAGAGTGGTAGTGCAGAGTGGTAGTGCAGAGTGGTAGTGCTGAGTGGTAGTGCAGAGTGCAGAGTGGTAGTGCAGAGTGGTAGTGCAGAGTGCAGAGTGGTAGTGCGGAGTGGTAGTGCAGAGTGGTAGTGCAGAGTGGTAGTGCAGAGTGGTAGTGCAGAGTGGTAGTGCAGAGTGCAGAGTGGCAGTGCAGAGTGGTAGTGCAGAGTGGTAGTGCAGAGTGGTAGTGCAGAGTGGTAGTGCAGAGTGGTAGTGCAGAGTGCAGATTGGTAGTGCAGATTGGTAGTGCAGAGTGGTAGTGCAGAGTGGTAGTGCAGAGTGGTAGTGCAGAGTGGTAGTGCAGAGTGCAGAGTGGTAGTGCAGAGTGCAGAGTGGTAGTGCAGAGTGGTAGTGCAGAGTGGTAGTGCAGAGTGCAGAGTGGTAGTGCAGAGTGCAGAGTGGTAGTGCAGAGTGCAGAGTGGTAGTGCAGAGTGGTAGTGCAGAGTGCAGATTGGTAGTACAGATTGAGAGTGCGAGTGGTAGTGCAGAGTGCAGATTGGTAGTGCAGATTGAGAGTGCGAGTGGTAGTGCAGAGTACAGATTGGTAGTGCAGATTGAGAGTGCGAGTGGTAGTGCAGAGTGGTAGTGGTAGTGCAGAGTGCAGAGTGGTAGTGCAGAGTGGTAGTGCAGAGTGCAGAGTGGTAGTGGTAGTGCAGAGTGGTAGTGGTAGTGCAGAGTGCAGAGTGGTAGTGCAGAGTGGTAGTGCAGAGTGGTAGTGGTAGTGCAGAGTGCAGAGTGGTAGTGCAGAGTGGTAGTGCAGAGTGGTAGTGGTAGTGCAGAGTGGTAGTGGTAATGCAGAGTGCAGAGTGGTAGTGCAGAGTGCAGAGTGGTAGTGCAGAGTGGTAGTGCAGAGTGGTAGTGCAGAGTGGTAGTGGTAGTGAAGAGTGCAGAGTGGTAGTGCAGAGTGGTAGTGCAGAGTCGTAGTGCAGAATGCAGAGTGGAAGTGCAGAGTGGAAGTGCAGAGTGCAGAGTGGTAGTGCAGAGTGCAGAGTGATAGTGCAGAGTGGTAGTGCAGAGTGGTAGTGCAGAGTGGTAGTGCAGAGTGGTAGTGCAGAGTGGTAGTGCAGAGTGGTAGTGCAGAGTGGTAGTGCAGAGTGCAGATTGGTAGTGCAGATTGAGAGTGCGAGTGTGTTAGACGGACCGGGAGGGTCGGCCGAGATTACGGGGAGAGGTCTCCAGGGAGAGCCGTCTCCAACGACTGTACAGGTAAGTAACTTCCCCCCCACAGACGGACACCACACAAGATTGAAGGTTAACGAGACTTTATATGCAATTCTTAGGTTACGTCGCTATGATACAAGGAGGTCTGGACTCAGGGGTCCCCTCGGTTCTGATCTCTGGTTGAGGAGAAAGGGTAGCGGGACAGTCTTAGTTACCAATGAGTTAAATAGCTCTCAATCCTCGAGCTCGGCGTGGTTGCTGATCGGGCCGTGGAGGAGCCAAGCAGGTCCCGAGATGGATGAAGGATGGTCGACGGGCCGTGGAGAAGCCAAGCAGGTCCCGATGAAGATGATGGTTACAACGGTCCGCGGCCTCGCCAGCAGATCCGGACGACGGTGAAGAATGAAGGTTACGACGGCTGTGGCAGCGCCAACAGGCAGGACGATGGTGCACAGGACAGAGCTACGGCAGCGCCAGTAGTCCGTCCAGGATGAGTTCCTCTTACGTCTCTCGACTCCAAGATACAACTGACTTCCTGCTCTGGAGCTGTCCCAGTTATAGGGCTGGCGTGCTTTGATGTCCGGACCCTCGCACTTGGAGGTCGGGAGGTCCGGGATGAGGGAGTCCAGACACCCAGCAGGGGGGTGGAGCCAGCGCCCGGGGAGGCGATGGGCGAGCGGCACCGGGCGGGGGGAGAGCCATCGGCACCTCTCTCTCCCATTGACTTGCCAAGTAGCCCGCTCACCTCCTGGGTGGAGGGTGGTGCCGGATTGTCTGAGGCTGGGCTAGGCCCAGGGTTGAGGTCGATCGGGGGCCAGGCGGCCTCGTGGCGAGGCGTCCAAGATGGCGGCCCGGGCTGGGTGCATGGGCCGGCAGTGGATCGGACCCACGAGGTTATCATGTTCGAGGGCAGGGGTCCCTGAGGGGACGTAGGGCGTGCAATGGTGGTGTGTGGTGCTTGCGTGACTGGGCTCGGGCCTGGTCGAGCCGGGGGAGAGCGGCCCGTCATGTGGCCTGTCCAACATGCGTCCCCCCCAGCTGAAGGCGGGGAGAGTTACCCATCCTCTTGGGGACTCTCTTCGTCGAGGCGGAAAAACCGGGACAGGCCATCGGCGTTGGCGTGGTCGGACCCAGGCCGGTGTTCGACTGTGAAGTCCATACCTTGTAAGGAGATGGACCAGCGTAGCAATTTTGGGTTTTCCCCCCGCATATGCATCAACCACTGCAGGGGTCGGTGGTCAGTCTGCACCCGAAAGTGGGTGCCAAAAAGGTAGGGCCGGAGCTTCTTGAGGGCCCATACCACAGCGAAGGCTTCCCTCTCTATGGTGCTCCAGCGTTGTTCCCGGGGTAGGAGTCTCCGGCTGATGAAGGCCACCGGTTGATCGAGGCCTTCGGTGTTCACTTGGGACAGGACCGCCCCAATGCCCTGGTCGGAGGCGTCCGTCTGGACGACGAACTCCCGGCTGTAGTCTGGGGCCTGGAGCACAGGAGCGGAACACATGGCGGCCTTTAACTGTTCGAATGCCGCTTGACACTCTGGGGTCCAGTTCACCTTCTTGGGCTGATTTTTTGACGTGAGTTCGGTGAGAGGCCCCACGATGGTACCATAACCTTTCACGAACCTTCGGTAGTAGCCCGTGAGGCCCAGGAAGGCTCGCACCTCAGTTTGAGTGATAGGGGGTTGCCAGTTCTGGATGGCGGCAATTTTCAGCTGTAGGGGGGCCACTAGGCCGCTTCCCACCTGGTGTCCGAGGTAGGTCACCGACCCTTGTCCAATTTGGCATTTGCTGGCCTTGATCGTGAGGCCAGCTCGCTGAAGGGCTTGCAGCACTGCTTGGAGGTGGTGGAGGTGCTCGGTCCAATGGTGGCTGTACACAGCGATGTCGTCCAGGTAGGCGGCGCTGAACTCTTCGAGCCCCGCCAGGACCTGATTGACGAGCCGTTGGAACGTCGCTGGGGCGTTCTTCATGCCGAAGGGCATGACCGTAAAGTGATAGTGGCCATCGGGGGTGGAGAAGGCAGAGCGTTCTTGTGCTCGGGGTGTGAGGCCGATCTGCCAATAACCTGCCGTCAGGTCGAAGATGCTGAGGTAGCGGGCAGCGCCCATTCGGTCGACCAGTTCATCTGCCCGGGGGATGGGGTGTGCGTCCGTTCTGGTGACTTCATTCAGACCCCGGTAGTCGACACAGAACCGGAGTTCTGGTGTGGTCCCGGGGGCGGCTGCTTTGGGGACCAGTACGACCGGGCTGGCCCATGGACTGTCTGAGGGCTCGATGACCCCGAGCGTGAGCATCTTAGCTACTTCCGCCTGGATGCAGGCCCGTACCCGATCAGGTACGCGGTAGGCCCGGTGGCGGATAGGAGGGCTGTCTCCGGTGTCCACATCGTGCACACACCAGGAAGTGACACCCGGGGTGAGGGAGAACAGACTGGCGAACCGTGATAGGAGGGCTTGGCACTCTTGCCGTTGTTCTCTGGTGAGGGTCTCCGAGAGTCGGACCCCATCCACGGAGCCGTCTTGCTCCTGGGTCCGCAAGAGGTCAGGGAGAGGCTCGGAGTCGTCTTCAACCCCATTGTCTGTGGCCATCAAGAGGCTGAGTTCTGTTCGTGCAAAGTGGGGTTTCAGTCTGTTGGTGTGGAGGACTCGGAGCGGATTCCGGGCGGACTCCATATCGATCAGATAGGTGGCAGGACCCTTGCGCTCGATTACCTTGAAGGGTCCCGTCCATTTGTCTTGGAGAGCGCACGGTTCGGTGGGGGACATTACCCAGACCTGTTGCCCCGGCTCGAATTCAATGGATGAGGCGTTCTGGTCATACCATTTCTTCATGTCCTCTTGACTGGCCTCTAGGTTGGCTTTTGCTAGGTCTCTGAACCGCCGGGACTGGTTGCGGAGGGTGAGGAGGTACCGGAAGACATCTGGAGGACTCTTGGCCGGAGGCATCTCCCAGCCTTCTTTGATCAGGCTGAGTGGCCCCCGTACTGGGTGCCCATAGAGCAGCTCGAAGGGGCTGAAGCCTAGGGACTTCTGTGGGACCTCCCGGTAGGCGAAGAGGAGGCACGGCAGCAGCACGTCCCACTGGCGACGGAGGGGCTCTTCCAATCCCCCGATCATCCCTTTTAGCGTGCGATTGAACCGCTCAACAAGTCCGTTTCCTTGGGGGTGATAGGGGGTCGTGAAGCGGTAGGTGACCCCACACTGTTGCCAGAGGGACTTCATATATTTAGAAATAAAGTTCGTGCCTCTGTCACTGACGACTTCTCGGGGGAACCCCACACGGGAGAAGATCCCCATCAGGGCCCGGCCGACCACTGGGGCTGTCACGGTCCGGAGAGGAATAGCCTCAGGGTAGCGGGTGGCGTGGTCCACTAGTACCAGGATGAAGCGATGGCCTTGTCTTGTACGCGGGTCCAGGGGTCCCACAATGTCTATCCCGACCCTCTCAAATGGGGTTGTGACTACTGGAAAGGGTTGCAGGGGAGCCTTTAATTTGCGGCCGCTCTTCCCACTGGCTTGGCACGTGGGGCAAGATCGGCAATGCTGGTGCACATCGTTTCTCATTTTGGGCCAGAAGAAGTGGGTCACTAGGCGGCTGTAGGTTTTATCCTGTCCCAGGTGCCCTGCCAGGGGGGCATCGTGGGCCAGGTTTAGCAGGAAGTCTCTAAAGCGGAGGGGCACCACTAGTACTCGGTTGGCCCCCAGCTCGGCGATTCGTTGCTCGCTGTACAATAGATCATTGTCCCAGTAGACCCAATGAGTTCCGGAGGTATCCCCGGCGCTTTGGGCGAGCGCTTGTTGTCGGAGTCCCTCAAGGGAGGGACAGGTCTTCTGTTCCTGACGAAATTGTTCTTGTGTGGGTCCCCCTTCTTGAGCCCACTGATCAAGATTAGCGAGGTCGGAAGGTTGAGCAAGTTCGAGGGGGATGCCATGGTCGGGGGTCTCGGCGGGGGCGACCGGAGGCGGTGGCGCCGGCCATTCTGGTTCTTCCGGGTGATGGTTGGCACGGGCGGCCATGGACCGGGTGGTGACGCACGCCCAGTCTGGGACGCCCAACATCCCCAAGTGTTCTTTTCGCTCCACGGCTGCCCACGGGGAGCTTTCCAGGTCATTTCCGAGGAGGCATTCCACGGGGGCGTCGTCTCGGACCGTTACCTTCAACATGCCGGAGACCCCTCCCCACTCAAAGGGGACGCAGGCCATCCGACACAGACTTTCCGAGTTGTCGGCTGATCGCACAGGGCAGAGAACGTTCGGTAGATATTGTTCTGGGGTCACCAGATGACAGCGGACGGCTGTCACACTGGCCCCGGTGTCTCGAAGGGCTTCGGCCCGTTGTCCATTGATGCTCACCCATTGGCTGTACTTCTGGGTGTTAGCGGGTAGGGGGACCCGCGGGACCATGTCTCTTCCCCCTAAGCACGCGAGAGTCATGGCGGCTGGCTCCCACTCTTGATACTCTTGCTCGCCTGTTTCTTGTTCCTCGGAGATCTGTTCTTCCCCTAGTGCCGCGGCGGCCACCTGGCGGGGTCTTGGACTCTGATACTGCGGGCAGCTTGGGTCGTTTGCATAGTGGCCGACTCGTTGGCATCGGTGACATGTAACATTGGCTCTGTATCCCGGTCGCGCCGGGGTGCTGCCCCGGTTGGCCGGGGGGGTGGTGCTGGTAGCGGGGGCGGCCGGAGTATTGTCTCTTCCTCGTCCTTGGCCCCCTCCTCCTCCTCTGGGTCGGTAGTGACCATTGTTGTTCCTGTTCTGCTCGTAGGACCCATTCCGGCCCACTCTGGTGATCTCCCACCGGTCAGCTTCGGCTGCGAGCTGCCGGGGATCGGTTAACTTGCTGTCGAGGAGGTGTTGGCGTAGTTCAATGAAGCAATTGTTGGACAGATGCTCCCATACCATCAGATTGAACAGCTGCTCGTAGGTCGTGACGTTGTTCCCTCTGATCCAGCCTTCGAAGGCTCGGCTAAAGTACGTTACATAGTCCACCCAAGTTGTACCTGGAATGCGTGTGCAGTCTCGGAACCTCTGACGGTACATCTCGGGCGTGAGGCCATAGCGGGTGAGGAGGGCCGCTTTCATATGGTCGTAGGAGGTCATCTGGTGGTCTGGGAGCTGTAACAGAGTATCGCGGCCCTCATTGAGGAATTTGCCCCATAGGCCGGCTCCCCAGTCGGTTCTATCGATCCGGTGCGCAGTCATCGCGATTTCATAGGCCTTAAACCATTGCTGGATGTCGTCTTCTCGAAAATATTCTCGGACCACATCCTTGGGGATGTGCACTTTTTTCTCCGCGGTCCCTGGGGTGGACGGTCTGTCGGGCACCCCTAACTCTTTATTTTGTTTGCGCAGGTTGATCTCGGCTAGGTTCCGTTCGTGCTCGTACGTTAGTCTTTTTTCCTCGAGCTCCCTTTGCCTCTGTTTCTCCTCTCTTTCTTCTCGGAGGCGAAGGTGCTCTAAGTTTATTTTTTGCTCGGCCAATTTGAGTTCTATGTCCATCTTGAGTCGGGCCATTTCGAGTTCGTGTAGTCGGGCTTTTTCTCTTTCTTGGATCTCGTCTTGCGAGAGACTGGTTCTTTGCCCCTCAGGGGCCGTGTTGGTATTTTTCGCGGTGCTTTGCTCAGGGGTTTCGACATCCCCGGTCTCTGCCCAAGATTCTAGGGCATGCTTAAAATCGTCCTTGGTACTTAGTCCGGTGGTAGCGATACCTAGTTCGATGCAGAACTGCTTTAGTTCGCGATGGCTGTATTCCTCTAGTTTTTCCATTTGGAACTTCTCAGTTGATCCGCTCTCTTTAGTCGACATTGTTGTTCGTTGTGGGGTGAGCTACTCTCTGTACGTTATGCGGTGATTCGGATCGCGCCGCTGGCCACCAATGTTAGACGGACCGGGAGGGTCGGCCGAGATTACGGGGAGAGGTCTCCAGGGAGAGCCGTCTCCAACGACTGTACAGGTAAGTAACTTCCCCCCCACAGACGGACACCACACAAGATTGAAGGTTAACGAGACTTTATATGCAATTCTTAGGTTACGTCGCTATGATACAAGGAGGTCTGGACTCAGGGGTCCCCTCGGTTCTGATCTCTGGTTGAGGAGAAAGGGTAGCGGGACAGTCTTAGTTACCAATGAGTTAAATAGCTCTCAATCCTCGAGCTCGGCGTGGTTGCTGATCGGGCCGTGGAGGAGCCAAGCAGGTCCCGAGATGGATGAAGGATGGTCGACGGGCCGTGGAGAAGCCAAGCAGGTCCCGATGAAGATGATGGTTACAACGGTCCGCGGCCTCGCCAGCAGATCCGGACGACGGTGAAGAATGAAGGTTACGACGGCTGTGGCAGCGCCAACAGGCAGGACGATGGTGCACAGGACAGAGCTACGGCAGCGCCAGTAGTCCGTCCAGGATGAGTTCCTCTTACGTCTCTCGACTCCAAGATACAACTGACTTCCTGCTCTGGAGCTGTCCCAGTTATAGGGCTGGCGTGCTTTGATGTCCGGACCCTCGCACTTGGAGGTCGGGAGGTCCGGGATGAGGGAGTCCAGACACCCAGCAGGGGGGTGGAGCCAGCGCCCGGGGAGGCGATGGGCGAGCGGCACCGGGCGGGGGGAGAGCCATCGGCACCTCTCTCTCCCATTGACTTGCCAAGTAGCCCGCTCACCTCCTGGGTGGAGGGTGGTGCCGGATTGTCTGAGGCTGGGCTAGGCCCAGGGTTGAGGTCGATCGGGGGCCAGGCGGCCTCGTGGCGAGGCGTCCCAGATGGCGGCCCGGGCTGGGTGCATGGGCCGGCAGTGGATCGGACCCACGAGGTTATCATGTTCGAGGGCAGGGGTCCCTGAGGGGACGTAGGGCGTGCAATGGTGGTGTGTGGTGCTTGCGTGACTGGGCTCGGGCCTGGTCGAGCCGGGGGAGAGCGGCCCGTCATGTGGCCTGTCCAACAGAGTGGTAGTGCAGAGTGCAGATTGGTAGTGCAGATTGAGAGTGCGAGTGGTAGTGCAGAGTGCAGATTGGTAGTGCAGAGTGCAGAGTGGTAGTGGTAGTGCAGAGTGCAGAGTGGTAGTGCAGAGTGCAGAGTGGTAGTGCAGAGTGGTAGTGCAGAGTGCAGAGTGGTAGTGCAGAGTGCAGAGTGGTAGTGCAGAGTGCAGAGTGGTAGTGGTAGTGCAGAGTGCAGAGTGGTAGTGCAGAGTGGTAGTGCAGAGTGGAAGTGCAGAGTGCAGAGTGGTAGTGCAGAGTGCAGAGTGGTAGTGCAGAGTGCAGAGTGGTAGTGCAGAGTGCAGAGTGGTAGTGCAGAGTGCAGAGTGGTAGTGCAGAGTGGTAGTGCAGAGTGGTAGTGCAGAGTGCAGAGTGGTAGTGCAGAGTGGTAGTGCAGAGTGGTAGTGTAGAGTGGTAGTGCAGAGTGGTAGTGCAGAGTGCAGAGTGGTAGTGCAGAGTGGTAGTGCAGAGTGGTAGAGCAGAGTGGTAGTGCAGAGTGGTAGTGCAGAGTGGTAGTGCAGAGTGGAAGTGCAGAGTGCAGAGTGGAAGTGCAGAGTGCAGAGTGGTAGTGCAGAGTGGAAGGGCAGAGTGGAAGTGCAGAGTGCAGAGTGGAAGTGCAGAGTGCAGAGTGGAAGTGCAGAGTGCAGAGTGGAAGTGCAGAGTGGTAGTGCAGAGTGCAGAGTGGTAGTGCAGAGTGGTAGTGCAGAGTGCAGAGTGGTAGTGCAGAGTGGTAGTGCAGAGTGCAGAGTGGTAGTGCAGAGTGCAGAGTGGTAGTGCAGAGTGGTAGTGCAGAGTGGTAGTGCAGAGTGGTAGTGCAGATTGGTAGTGCATATTTAGAGTGCGAGTGGTAGTGCAGAGTGCAGATTGGTAGTGCAGATTGAGAGTGCGAGTGGTAGTGAAGAGTGCAGAGTGGTAGTGCAGAGTGGTAGTGCAGAGTGCAGAGTGGTAGTGCAGAGTGGTAGTGCAGAGTGCAGAGTGGTAGTGCAGAGTGGTAGTGCAGAGTGGTAGTGCAGAGTGGTAGTGCAGAGTGGTAGTGCAGAGTGCAGAGTGGAAGTGCAGAGTGCAGAGTGGAAGTGCAGAGTGCAGAGTGGAAGTGCAGAGTGCAGAGTGGAAGTGCAGAGTGGTAGTGCAGAGTGGTAGTGCAGAGTGCAGAGTGGTAGTGCAGAGTGGTAGTGCAGAGTGGTAGTGCAGAGTGGTAGTGCAGAGTGCAGAGTGGGTGTGCAGAGTGCAGAGTGGTAGTGCAGAGTGGGTGTGCAGAGTGCAGAGTTGTAGTGCAGATTGGTAGTGCAGAGTGGTAGTGCAGAGTGCAGAGTGGTAGTGCAGAGTGCAGAGTGGTAGTGCAGAGTGGTAGTGCAGAGTGGTAGTGCAGAGTGCAGAGTGGTAGTGCAGAGTGCAGAGTGGTAGTGCAGAGTGGTAGTGCAGAGTGCAGAGTGGTAGTGCAGGGTGCAGAGTGGTAGTGCAGAGTGGTAGTGCAGAGTGCAGAGTGGTAGTGCAGAGTGCAGAGTGGTAGTGCAGAGTGCAGAGTGGTAGTGCAGAGTGGTAGTGCAGAGTGCAGAGTGGTAGTGCAGAGTGCAGAGTGGTAGTGCAGAGTGCAGAGTGGTAGTGCAGAGTGCAGAGTGGTAATGCAGAGTGGTAATGCAGAGTGCAGAGTGGTAATGCAGAGTGCAGAGTGGTAATGCAGAGTGCAGAGTGGTAATGCAGAGTGCAGAGTGGTAGTGCAGAGTGGTAGTGCAGAGTGGTAGTGCAGAGTGGCGAGTGCAGAGTGGTAGTGCAGAGTGGCGAGTGCAGAGTGGTAGTGCAGAGTGGCGAGTGGTAGTGCAGAGTGGCGAGTGGTAGTGCAGAGTGGTAATGCAGAGTGCAGAGTGGTAGTGCAGAGTGCAGAGTGGAAGTGCAGAGTGGTAGTGCAGAGTGCAGAGTGGTAGTGCAGAGTGGAAGTGCAGAGTGGTAGTGCAGAGTGCAGATTGGTAGTGCAGAGTGCAGAGTGGTAGTGCAGAGTGGTAGTGCAGAGTGGGTGTGCAGAGTGCAGATTGGTAGTGCAGATTGGTAGTGCAGAGTGGTAGTGCAGAGTGGTAGTGCAGAGTGCAGAGTGGTAGTGCAGAGTGGTAGTGCAGAGTGCAGAGTGGTAGTGCAGAGTGGTAGTGCAGAGTGGTGGTGCAGAGTGCAGAGTGGTAGTGCAGAGTGCAGAGTGGTAGTGCAGAGTGCAGAGTGGTAGTGCAGAGTGGTAGTGCAGAGTGGTAGTGCAGAGTGGTAGTGCAGAGTGCAGAGTGGTAGTGCAGAGTGAGAGTGCAGAGTGGTAGTGCAGAGTGCAGATTGGTAGTGCAGAGTGCAGAGTGGTAGTGCAGAGTGCAGAGTGGTAGTGCAGAGTGCAGAGTGGTAGTGCAGAGTGGTAGTGCAGAGTGCAGATTGAGAGTGCAGAGTGCAGATTGAGAGTGCAGAGTGCAGATTGAGAGTGCAGAGTGGTAGTGCAGAGTGCAGATTGAGAGTGCAGAGTGCAGATTGAGAGTGCAGAGTGCAGATTGAGAGTGCAGAGTGGTAGTCCAGAGTGCTTAAAACACATTTCCATTTACAATGCCATTATCTCTAACTTAAAACAAACCCGAGCCCTAATGCATTCCTAATGCTTGTTAAACTTGGTAACACTGTCAGTGCATTGGCTGTGCCTCTTTGGAACCAGTTTACCAACCTAATATAGTAATAACAACTGAAAGGTGACTAGTTAACCTTTGCAAAGATCCTTCCATTGTGTGGCAATAGATGTTGCTTTTTTTTTAGTAACTTTTGAACCGTTCAAACAAGAAACAATGTTTTTGTTAAAATCTGCAGATTATGCGGTAGAGAGTGTGTGACCAATGCAGCATATCTATACTCGCTGCTGCCACACAATTGCATAATTCCAGTGGCCCTGACTATAGCTGACCATACAATGATTGTTCCTCTTCTGGTACACAGTGGATTCATTAGAGTTTATATTGTTTCTGGTTAAAAAATAGCCATTCTGAAGGGTAGCTCTTTTAATGGTCCTGTGTGAAGGCAAGAGTATTTACTATAGCTGATCCATGATTGACCCCCACCACAGCTCCCTCGCATTTTAGCTTCTTTCACATCTGGACACCTCCAGTGCCAATATTCAGTGTTCTTTAACCCCTTAAGTGCTGCCGTCGGCTAACGGTCGTCGCAAGCACTACCTTGCCAGTGCTGCGCACGACCGTTGGCCGACGGGCCAGCGTTCGTTCTTCGAACGTTCAGCACTGGGCGCTGAACGTTCGATGCTCCTACGAGGTTAAACTGTTTGATAGTCCAATCCAAATGGTAGATGTCCACTAGGCCTGAGAAAAATGTAAATTACCCTTGCATAGTTTGAGTAATTTGGGGAATTTCGTGTTGCACTTGTTATGTAAAATCCCTGAAAATATGCCATTATGCCACGTCACCTAATTATGTGGCATTTGCTACAAACATTTATGTTGAACACTCAGGAGGAATGCGGACAAACAGAACGTGAGCAGGCATTGCTCATGCCAATTGTCTTGTTTGAGCTATAATATGCGGCAGAATGTGTGCTTGTGTCAAAAAATTAATTATTGGTTATTTTGTGCTAAAATATAGCACTAAAAGCCAGATTCACATTTTGCATAATGATGTTATTTCGTATAATTTTCCTACAATTTTGTGTAAGTGCGTAAAAGCAAATCACATGAATTTCTCACACTCCTACAGTCCACATGCATGAATTGCAACATCTTTTCTAACACTTTTCCTACCTACCTAGGCATATACACAGCTATACTGCTGCTGTGACAAATTTTGAAAAGCCGCTGTCCTATACACTCAAAGAAACACCTCCCAAATGGGCCAGATTGAACCGACTCACTTTTCCCCATCCATAGACTTGACACTAAGGTTTAAGCACACAATCTCACACTACTTTTTGCTTTATCTTCACACATTCTTCAATCCTTAGTACTGCCACAGAGTAGCACAATACCCAGTTATAAATGCATTTCAGCCCTTCACCAGCTGCATATGCCATACTATAAATGCATTTTTTTCATATAAATTGGCAGTACAGGAGGAAATAATTTGATTACTGAATTCAGTGCTTTGTGACAGAAGTCTAGGCTCTGGTCTTAACTTTCTCGCTACATCAAATTGTGTGTGCGTGGAATTGTATGGTGGCAGAACCGGACATCAGCTACAATACCCTTGCGCTCAGTAGATGCAGTTCAAACAGCGGGTTGTCGTGTCTTGATCCCCTCCTGTGAATGCCGTCTCCAAACTCCGGGGCAGCACAGATCAGGACATCAATGACGCCCTGTAGAAGTGCCTTGAGATTCTTCTGTCTCACATATAATATGCCCTAGGATTGTTCCTTAATGTCGCCAAGTGACACCGGGATTCCCCAGCACGTGTGCATGCGCAGCCGAGATTTGGTGTTTGGTGTGAACTAGGGCACAGGTGTTGAAACTCACTTCTCTCCACGCTACACAAAGCTATTATGAAACTCTACTGAATCCTGATCAGAAACCAACCACCAAGAATATTCACATGTGACTGGCAAGCATATTCAAAACTGCAAACCTACATGTGGCATCAGGAACTCAATCTTCTGTCATGATGAATATATCCACTACTGGGAATATATACACCACATACAAAATCAGCTCTGATAGTACTGCAAATAGTCATCAATCCTAACCAATTGCACAATTGTTTGCTGCTCCAGCATTGAGATCAACCCTCTGCTTTACGATTAATCTGCAAGACTGATCTGTGGAAGACTCTATTTCATCTTCGAAACACACAAGCTGGTCTGTCAGCACAGATCAGTGTGACCCTTCATTGCATCCTTCTATTGTAGAAAGAAAACTGCATGACATCTCTCTAGTCCAGTCTCAACTTGTTACAGAGCCCCAAGACATTGATAACCCATCACCGAGTCTCACCAAAAGCTCTACCAATGAATTTAAGTCGGCCTACCATCAGTGTGCATTCCTCATTGCACACCTCTTTCCTGTGTGCCCTGGTATCTAGCTAAAATACCCTGTGCATCTCCTAAGCTCTAAGAATGCTTCACATGAGACTCTGCTTTCCAACATGCTCCAAAGTGATATCTCAATAGCAGTGGAAGCTATGCAACTTGAACAGAATGCATACCCTTACATAAAGAAGGTATTAACACTGCACTCATTTTACATATAAACTGTAATTACAGGTACACATTGAGATATGAACATACAATTGTTTAAGGAAATGCTGCTGCATATTAAAGCCATAGTTCATAGCAAGCTCACTCTCGAGCACACTTCTCTATTCTACTTATGAAGGTAGTACCCCTTATTGTTATGGTCAGTCTGTTAAACAGGTCTTCCTCCCACATACTCATGCAAAAGTATACTTCTTTCTTGTACCTCAGTTCTACTTTTCAGGTTGGGGGTATGAATGTATGTGGTAATTGTAAAAACCTAGAAGAACGTCAGTGGATGTAGCAGAGGGCCAAAGGTGCAATGAAAATCAGAATAAAGGCCTGTATTGTATCCTGCATTTGCTCTAGTGCAGGCTTCTCCAACGAGTGGCTCGTGAGCTACTGGTAGCTCTCCAGCTACCCCTGAGTAGCTCTCCTCTGTGCAGGCAAGCCTGCTAAATGAGAAGCTTTTGCTTGTTTGAATTAATATACTTGCTTCAAAATTGAGAGTATATGTTGTAGACAAAAATATGTTTTTTATCAGAACTCATAGGCTGGTTTTTGGAGAAAAATGTTTTTAAATCTGATATTCGAGTGATAAATCATATGGCATTGGGTAGACTTTCTATAAATGTTATCACCTTGGTACCAGAGTTGTTAGTGCTATAAATATTATGTACAAGCCAAATAGAGGCAAGCATACTAGCAAAGCCTTTTATATTACACTTGGCAACCATGCATGATGACCTGAAGTGATTACGGCTGGTCTTTATTTTGCATATGGCTGCTATTAATGTAATTTTGTCAGATGTGGTCACTTTTACAACACAAATAATAATAAAACCTCTCGATGAGTTTAATTGAACATAAGTAGCTCTTATTAGAATGAGGGTTGGAGGTCCCTGCTCCAGTGCCATTATGCCACTCTTCCAAGACTCTCTATATGCCTTCGCTCTTCTTGTTTCCCCTCCACCCACTTGTATCTTTCAGTTTATAAAGAGAGAACAATTATTTTCACCCTACAAAAGCCATAACTGTTGGTTTTTTTTAAATGTGTTTTTAGTTTAGAATAAGCATACGTAACCAATGTACATATGGGCTTATTTACAAGCCCCTTGCGCTGCATCACTTTTAATATGGGGCAAAGTGACGCACTGGCGGTGCAAGGGGCTTGTAAATAAGCCCCATAAAGTTTTAATGATGTAGGCACTTCCATAGTGCTAAAACTTCACTGGAGCAACCATGCACATTCTCTCCTGCTTTTTAACACACTTAGGGGCAGATTTACAATTACTGGCGCATCCTGCAAATAACAGGGATGCACCAGTAATTGTGTGCCGCAGCTCCTCCACCCATGATGCCCTGCATTTACAATGCGGCGCATCATGGGGCTAAAACGGCACAGATGCGTCACTCATCTGTGCCGTAAAAGCGGCGCATTGCTGGAGTGGTGTCGCAAGCGCGACGCAGCTCAAGCAATGCTTTGGGGAATCCTATCTGGACAATACTGTGTCAAGCCTTACGCCTGCTTCTAGCAGGCGCAGGGTTTTTAAGCAGTATTGGCCTAAAAGTGACTGAGTGAAATCTTGTAGATTTCACTCAGCCACTTTTAGGAGGCGTTCCTGCGCAGGAACGCCCCCCTTGCGCGGTAACACCTCCTTATGACGCAGGGCTTTACAACGTGACGCATCTCCCAGATGCGTCACGTTGTTGATACCCCGCACCATGGCGCATCTTTTGCGCCGCCGCTGTGTCACAAAAGTGACGCAACGGCGGCGCAAAAGAGGCGCAAGGGGCTTGTAAATCTGCCCCTTATTTTGTAATGGCGGATAGGTGGAAAGCGGCATAGTTTGTGTGCGTACCAAATGCTGGAGTGAGAATATAATAGAGATGTGAGTAGTAACAAATGCACGTGCATGTGTCCATTACTTTAAACTACACAAATATAAACATGTAGGCAAAAAAACTCAGAACCCCTGAGAAAAGCAATTGCCGAATGTTATAATGTCGGCATGTAAATGTTATTGTTGCGGTTTAATACAAAACTTCATGTCAAGGATGTTTGCAGAATAAAGGGCACAAACCGAGCATGTTATTTGCTTAAGATCATGTCAGGTGAATCTGGGAAAACATAAAGACAAAGCAGGCTTTTTGCTACCACACGCAGCAGTAAACTAAACCACTCATCCAAAATGTCCTGGTATTGTATGTTAGATTTAATTCTCACTGTTTAAAATTATGAGCCAGCGCAAGTTCAAGTGTTGAGAAAACAATGCTGCTGAAAGAAATCCCAATGTCCTGCGTTCTGTTCCTTCTCCCCTAAAAAGAAAGGAAACACAAACCCGGGCTTCAGCACAGCCATTCAAAGATGTGCAGGCGCCGATTCACGCATTACAAAGAGCTCATTAACAAGTCAAGAGGCCTGCAAGCTGGAAACACCTGAGCATGGAGCTTCGCCCAGACTGGGGGATGGGTAGTGCTTCCACGGACACACCTTTGAACGGCTGGCAGGCAGGGCAGCAGTATTGGCAAATACTTTATGCTGCTGAGCTTGAATTCCACAACTGTTAATGTTAAAACAATTTTCTCATATTAAATGACGCCGTTATTTGAATTACTGAGGATACCTCCAGCCAGAATGTCACTGAGGCCCGTAAACGGAAACTTTTCCTGATTATGCGCCACTTCCAGAAGAGAGCGATTTTATGTAAAAAAAAAAAAAAAACTGTCTCATTTCCAGGTGCTTCCAACAACATTTCAGAAATCGTGCAGCATAGGGTAAACATTAGGGTGTGTTTTGTCTTCTAATTTAAACAAATGAGAAAAAAACGATATTTTGATGGACCTACACTCAGTTATTCAAATAACTGCTTACTGTAACACGAGAAACTTGTTTTAACATTAAAAGTTGTAAAATTCAATCTCAGTGGCATTAAGTATTTGCCAAACATATCATGAAAACATATAATAGAAGTGAATGCTATAGAGCGATCACCCTCGATCTGCCGTTTTGAGTCATGAAGTGAAGGAACTAAAAACAACGATGCAATTTTAACCAGTTTTGTGAGAATTAGACTAGAAGATATTTTCTTTTATCTTACTTTTAAGCTTTCAAAAGAAAGAAAAAAGATCAGAATGTCCTTCAAAATTCTTGTGCATTGGGCAGGGTGGAGGCGAAATGAGGGAAAGTGTTTCACAGTATCGCAGCTGTAAAGTGATTGATGTACAAGACTAGCCCGATCCACCTGTTTAAAACCATTGGAATACTGTATTATAATCAGGGTCATTGCAATTATGTGGCAAGGGAAGAGGAAATTATGCGGGGTGCTTGACTAAACTATCCGGCGTGATAAGGCACATTTTGTAACAGTTGTCCTTCATTATTTTTGTTTTTTACTCATATAAGCACTGTATGGGTCAAGCTTTCATGTCATTTGTACCAGTTTAACACCCAAATACATTTTCCATTTTAGTAACGTTTGATCCCTTCGATCTAGAAACAAAACTGCATGTTATTAAAATCTTTGGATTGCGCAGATGATGAATTATGTACCATTAGCAGCAAATACATATTTATGAGAACTACTACAACAGCTACATAAATACGAACGCAAGCTATCTGTGGGACTTCATTAATCCACAGCATTCAAAGGGGCCTCGGCAGACACCACTGTTGAAATGCAGGGCTGTCTCACTCAAACGTGGCTTGCTGGGCGCTAGTCGGTAGTTTGTGTTCAGGGGTGGGGTGGGTTACTTGGTGGCAGTAGCTTTCCAGCCTTAGGTGTGTCTCCCCACCACGGAAGGCGGAAACAAAGAGATCGATTTCGACTTATTAACATACTGATTGCTCAAGCGTCTGCTTAGAAAGCACTTTCATGTGCTCTCCCCTCTTCTCAGTCAGTTCTAAAAGCATGCTACCCTATACTTGTTTTGTCAACAGCTCCTTTGACATTCAGGGGCCCACAAAGTCAAAAAGCTTTTGGTGTACATGGCCTACAAGAGTATCTCATTGTTCCTCTGGTGTAGCAGGATTTGGTAAACTAAAAGCAGGTTAAAGGCAGAATGAGACAGCTGTACTTGTATTTTATTGTTTTTCTCGACAGGTGTATGAAATGCACTCAGAGCTTGTATATTTAGTGAATTTAATGCCTCAGATGTCCCTCGTTTGTAAGGCCTTCTGACTTTTAGAGCTACATTTGGCAGTTTTTGAGCGTTTTTTACTTTCATTTTTCTTTTTACAAATGCAGTATGTTAAATGTTGACTGTCATATTTCGTCACTTTTCCAGGGAGGGAGAGTTAGTGGTCCTGTGTCAGGTGGAATGTTTATATAGCATGAGTTCTACTTCCTTATTTAAGAAACCACTTTTATTGTTATTTTCATATTTAAATGTACTAATCAACCTTGTACGCATTACAACCTATGTTCTGCAGAGTACACCTGTGTCCCTAGCTAACCCTCTCTCTCAGATATGTTATTGTGACTGAAGTCTGCTGGTAAAAAGTACACCTATGCAGCAGCCTCCTAGGGCTTTGCAGTTATGAAATTGAAGTAGAATCTTAATTTTCATGGCTTAATGCATCTTTTCTGTTTGAACTTGGGCATTTCCAGTGCGTTCTGTGCTGTTCTGGGCTTCGGCACAGCTGGAGCATCATAGGATCAAAGGACATTTTGGGTCAGGTACTCTTTGGCACAACTGTGCTTTTTCAGGGAAAGTGACACCCAATGTATTCAAGAAGCACATTCATAAAGTGAAATGTTAATATATAACATAATTGGTAAATTATCTCTAGAAACCTGCTCTCTATGGGATCAGGAAAACATTAAACAAGGAACAGGCCAGTAATGTTATGACCACTAATTTTCAAAAACAACTTATATACAATCTGGCTTAACTCATTAATGTCAAAAAGGTAAGTCACCAATTGCAATTCACTCAGATTGGGGTCAGCAGACCGCCATGTTTCGAATTGCCTTTCAATAAAGTAAATTTAATATTTATAGTTTTTTACATGCAGTCCGTATTCCCAAAAAGAGTTTGTGATGCATTTAAAAAAAAAAAAGTTTTTTATTTGTTGTTTGAGAGTTGGCAGTGGCTCTGTGAATCACTACCTGCTCCCAAACACATGTTTTAATTCATGAAGGGAAGGTATTCTAAAGAGAAGCTTTACCTTTTTGCTAATGGGTTACCTCCCCAACTTGGGGGTGTAAAAACTTCAAAGTTTTGCAGTGAGATTTAGGTCGCAAAACACTGCTTCCGATTTGGTCGCCTACAGCATGCTGCCCCTGCCACTCACCAAAACCATAGCCATTCAGAATCCCAAAATGGGATTACTATATAGCAAACAAAATCTAAATTATCGTAAAATGAGGAATCTGAGCATTTTAGACTATTAAAATGCTTCCTACATCCATTCCAATGAATACCAATGGAAACAGCTGCACATCTTCTGTGTGAACAGATCATATCTAGATTTTCTTCTCCTATATAACTGACTGACTCATTTATGAATATTGTATAGTCAATCCAAGGTTTAAGGAGATAGTTGATGTGGCACTCAAATCTCGAATGGGGCTCTATGACGAATGACATAAAAATATCAGAGTGCATGCCTTACTTTTTGGCTATATGAACCAATTCATCTGGCCAAAAGGAGAATACCATAAGCTCAATAATGAGAATATCTCAAAACAGGGATGCTCAACACAGGAATAAATGTTTAAATGTATAGTAATTTGAGGGTGATGCATGTATTATGAATTTAAGGTATTATATATATATATATATATATATATATATCTCCCACGTGGCCTTAATATTTGTGAAGATCTGCACCACTTCTTGTAAAGGAAAGATCACGATGAGGCTATTGGAGATGGTTCATGAGTACCTGTGACCTAAAGATGAGGTTTTGAGAACTTGCAGATGTATAGCTTCGTAGTATTTAAGTCAGTAGGACACTTTTTAGCCTATTTAATCTATTTAATATTCTTTATGTATTGAAGGATTTTAAATTGATTTATTTCTTATATAGCTCTGCCACACTGGCCAGCAGCTGTGTTGGAAATGGATGGGTTTACATGAGTACGGTGTTGCATTTGATATGGACCCCAATATAGAGGGTTCAATGGGTTTAAAACCATAGATACTACGGTGATTTAGTGTCTAGTTATTGCGAACAACATTTTTTTTTCTAAAGTCCATGACAGTATTGAGTGTAATCTCTCTTATTTAGTGTCGACTACTAGGATTGCAGATAAAATCAAATGATTATAATATGTATTTGTACAGGTATTAAATTTGGTGATTAACTGTAAATAACTCTGCCCAATAACCCTGACCCTTTTTAGATTTATGAATTTTATCCTGTAGTCAGGATTCACAAAACTCCCGGCAGGGAGGCTATTTTTGCACTTTACATAGGCACATAAGATTTTCTTGTTTTGCACAACTTATGGTGGTCATTTACACAGTTTAATCAACAGAAGAGCACAGCTTTGAAGTAATGGTAAAGAATCACCGCTAGTATTTTCCATTTTTTTAAATTTGAAAAAAATTCTTTGTTTGTATTTGTACAGCAAGACGATCGGTTTCTTTTATAAAAAGCACAGATTTTTATGTATTTATATTTCATCGGATATGTACATATTTTAAATGATGTGTTTTATACTAAGAACTAGGATATATTAGCATGTGGTGATTTTAGACAATACACGGTCAATGGAGTCTGTCTTCATAGTTGAATGTATTTTTTGTATTTATGCGTGCTCTAGTGTGTTGTTCATTTCTATGTATTAGTGGCGACCCGGGATTGGTTGTTTTGAGATTTAAATCTAAGGAGGGTGTGAGCACTTGTTTACCAGCGAGCAAGGCGACCGGGATCGCCGAAACGCATTTGGTAGAGGGCACAGCAATGCACTTTAAAAACTAAAACAAATAAAGTTACCAGCGGCTGCTGTTGAATTGAAGAGTCCGTCTCTCTCATCTTTTTTGGTGTAATGGATATTGCGTAGAGAGTGGAAACTGGAGATATATATATATATATATATATATATATATATATATATATATATATATATATATATATATATATATATATATATATATATATATATATATATATATATATATATATTCACTGAAAAAACCATAGGTTATAGACCATATATAGTTAGGAATTCACATTTACAAAACCTTATTTTACTCACACAAAACCATTGAAATTCCATATATAGTCAGTTGCACTAACTATATATCGCGCACCCGCAATCCACTGCTGATGATGTCACATATTACATCATTCATGACATGGTCAGTGACATCACTGATGACATCACTGATGACATCTCAAATGACATCACTGATGACATCACTGATGACATCTCATTTGACATTACTGATCACATCACTGATGATATCATTCATGTGATAATACGATGAACCTCTTCAGACTCTAATATAACCTTAGATACAATCAGTGTAAACAGACACTCACAGACTGTCACTCATCCATGGAGTTACTCACACACCTAGTCAGTCATGCAAAGAATCAATCACACCTCCATTTCCTCAACTATACAGTTATACAAACTTTACTTATTCAAACATATACTAACACATATTTACTCTCTTATACAATCCCTGATACAAGTTCACAATGATCCATACAGCCACTCACACATTCACTGGCTCTTATGCACAGTTATTTATATATGTCAACTCTCACATGTACTGTGTTTTACATATGTACTTACTTTGACATGTAGCACTGAGATATCCATTCACTCACCAATACACTCATGCACACAGTCAACCGCCCATACAGCTGTTTCCACATGCACTTTTGAAACCATACATCTAGTGAATCAACTGCTCACACATCTATGCACAGAGTCATACACCTCCCAGCCACCCACACACACACTCAGTCTCCCATACAAATACTTGGGCAACCAATCAATAACCCATATAGTTACTCATATAGCTACTTATCAACACATGCAACAGTTTACAGAACAACAGACATAATGATGCACAGATTAAGACAGTTTAGTCACTAACCCATGCACTCAGTGAGACACATGTAATCACTCACTCATACAGTCAGTCATGCACCTACTAAATCCTTCATCCAGACACTTATACATCCACTCATTCTTCAATATGTAAGACATATTTTAACTTTACAGAAACATACAGTCACTGGATGTTGTCATCAGTGATGTCATCAGTGATGTCATTTGAGATGTCATCAGTGATGTCATCAGTGATGTCACTGACCATGTCATGAATGTTGTAATATGTGACATCATCAGCAGTGGATTGCGGGTGCGCGATATATAGTTAGTGCAACTAACTATATCTGGAATTTCAATGGTTTTGTGTGAGTAAAATAAGGTTTTGTAAATGCGAATTCCTAACTATATATGGTCTATAACCTATGGTTTTTTCAGTGAATTTTCAAGGTTTTGTAAATGCTAATTCCTAACTATATATGGTCTATAACCTATGGTTTTTTCAGTGAATTTTCAAGGTTTTGTAAATGCTAATTCCTAACTATATATGGTCTATAACCTATGGTTTTTTCAGTGAATATATATATATATACATACATATATAAACATATATCATCTGTATATCTATATAAATACAAACATAAATGCATGCATACATATACTTATATGCATACAGATGCATGTTATTTACATGAAAGTTGAAAAAACACTAATAAAAGCAAAGCTAAAAAGCCACCTCATTACAAACAGAATGGCTTTAACTTAAACGAGGGCGAGATCTATTGCATTTTCAATGCTTGTTTACTTTGGTTCCATCAAGAAGGCATTCAGATGTGTCACACATTTGCCATAAATTCTGAATGTTAGCACTCTAGTTGCACATTAGATCACTGTAGTAAAGCTACTGCTCACCAGGGACGTCTGCTGCTGGTATTCAAAGTGCATGTTTCAGTCTGCATGTCAGAATTTTTTTAATGAAATAGAAGAGGATTTGAGAAGTCACTCAAAATGATCCCTAATTTTTCTTTCTGAAGCACTAATCATACTTTCTATGGCAAAATTAACCCCCTCATGTTGTTCCTTTTTAAATTGAGTGTTTTCAGACTTACCACTTCATTCCAATTAAGATGGCTTCTGGTGTGCCATACTTTTGTCATAAGTAAGACTGTTAGCGCTCTAGTTGTTATTTAGAACACTCTGGGACATTCTGTCATTGGGCTATACTTGGGGTACATCTGGGGGATATTTGGGCTACATTTAGGCTCTTTTGTCTCTGGTGGCCATCTTGGGAGACTGTATGTCAGAATTTTTTAATGAAATTGAAGAGGGTTTGAGAAGTCACTCAAAATGTGCCCTAATTTTTCTTTCTGCAGCACTAATCATAATTCATATGGCAAAATATACCCCCTCATTTTGTTTCTTTTTAAATTAAATGTTTTAAGAGTTACCACTTTATTCCAATCAAGATGGCTTCAGGTGTGCCATACCTTTGTAATAAGTAGGACTGTTAGCGCTCTAGTTGTTCTTTAGAACACTCTGGGACATTCTGTCATTGGGCTATACTTGGGCTACATCTGGGTGATATTTGGGCTACATTTGGGCTCTTTTGTCTCTGGTGGCCATTTTGGGAGACTGCATGTCAGAATTTTTTAATGAAATAGAAGAGGATTTGAAAAGTCACTCAAAATGTGCCCTGATTTTTCTTTCTGCAGCACTAATAATACCTTCTATTGCATAATATACCCCCTCATTTTGTTCCTTTTTAAATTAAATGTTTTAAGAGTTACCACTTTATTCCCATCACGATGGCTCCAGGTGTGCTATACCTTTGTAATAAGTAGGACTGTTAGCGCTCTAGTTGTTCTTTAGAACACTCTGGGACATTCTGTCATTGGGCTATACTTGGGCTACATCTGGGTGATATTTGGGCTACATTTGGGCTCTTTTGTCTCTGGTGGCCATTTTGGGAGACTGCATGTCAGAATGTTTTAATGAAATAGAAAAGGATTTGAGAAGTCACTCAAAATGTGCCCTAATTTTTCATTCTGCAGCACTAATCATACTTTCTATGGCAAAATATACCCCCTCACGTTGTTTCTTTTTAAATTAAATGTTTTAAGAGTTACCACTTTATTCCAATCAAGATGGCTTCAGGTGTGCCATACCTTTGTAATAAGTAGGACTGTTAGCGCTCTAGTTGTTCTTTAGAACACTCTGGGACATTCTGTCATTGGGCTATACTTGGGCTACATCTGGGTGATATTTGGGCTACATTTGGGCTCTTTTGTCTCTGGTGGCCATTTTGGGAGACTGCATGTCAGAATGTTTTAATGAAATAGAAAAGGATTTGAGAAGTCACTCAAAATGTGCCCTAATTTTTCATTCTGCAGCACTAATCATACTTTCTATGGCAAAATATACCCCCTCATGTTGTTTCTTTTTAAATGAAATGTTTTAAGAGTTACCACTTTATTCCAATCAAGATGGCTTCAGGTGTGCCATACCTTTGTAATAAGTAGGACTGTTAGCGCTCTAGTTGTTCTTTAGAACACTCTAGGAGGCTGCAGTAGAACACAAAGGAATCAACTGACAGTCTCTGTCCTTGTTGGATGTACATGTTTTACTGAGAATGTCAGACTTCATTTTCACATGACTGAGAAAGATAATGTGAATTTACAGAAAATATGCTTTCAGTTTAGCTTATAGATCCCCTTCCAAACCACTGTGGGAAAATCATGAGATATTAGTTTTCTTTCAAACAATATTCATGATATCACAGCAGAAGGTTTTTTTCACATGGTAAAATCACCTTAGAACCCACCACAATTCCTAAAACGAGTATGGTACCATCAACAAATGATTTATAATGTAACTAAAGTCCTAAAACCCTCTATTAACTACAATGCTTTTTTAATGAGGTGCTATCATGTATATTGGTCCCAAGATGGCTGCCAACACTTCTTGGATGAAGTGCTGACAGCCAATCAGATCAGATGTGTGGTTAGGCTCCGCCCAGATATATATCTTTTTTTGAACCTAAATTACTCAAAATCCACTGGAGCACATATATTAAGACCTAGCAAAGGCACATCGGGCTAACAGTCCCTACAATTTTGCCAAGTTTCGTGCAAATCCATTCAGCCGTTCGAGCTAAAAGTGAGGCCAACCGCCCTATGGAAATTAACATGGGAAAAACGCGTTTTGGGACCCCCCTTTTTTCTCGGCCCCCCCTTGATGAAACCCCCCCAAATTGTCAGGGGCTGCTCAGAAACAAAATGTTCCGTTTTCCTGAAAATTTCAGCCAATTCCGTCCACAAACGCCAAAGTTATTAGACATAGAATTTTCAAAAATCCCATAGAGAAAAAATCCTAACTATATATACCTACTGGCGACCGCCAGTAGGTTATATATATATATATATATATATATATATATATATATATATATATATATATATATATATATATATATATACCAAGCAAAACATAATTATTTCTTAGTTCGCTGTCATAATACATGATTATTTTCATTCATAATGTGTTCTCTCCTCAGAAGATTATGTCATTTTACCCAATCATTCAATTCTGCCCGAGTGGGCTAACAAATGTTGTGCCCGGAAGGAATACCACCAGCGCATAAGAGACACCAAACGGACCTTCATAGGAGACAAGATCCAGACCAACATGACCAACTCCAAGGAACTGTTCAACGTCCTACAGCAGTTCACATAACCCCCCAGCGAAGCCACGGACATCACACCTTCCCAGGGACTCTGCGACGAGCTCAGCGCCTACATCCACCTGAAGATCAAGGTCCTTCACGACTACTTCAGTGAACAAATGCCGGACACCACCCCCCCAACTCTGCCGATAAGCTGTCCATCAGGACCTCGAACCCTGCCACCGTCCAACACATCACCACAACCATGAAGAAAACCCACTCAGGAGACCCTACGGACTACGGACCCCTGTCCACCGTAAATATACCAATGAGCCGCCGCCGCCATCTGACCTGAACTAGGATGGACTGTAAACACCTCCTTCTTGTTTGGCATCTTCCAAGATGACTGGAAGCGGGGGGAGGTTTAACTCCTCCTCAAGAAACCGATGGCAGACCCAACAGACCTGAAAAACTTCCGGCCCATCTCTCTCCTCCCCTTCTCGGCCAAAGTCACAGAGAGACACGTAAATGCCCAACTGACTGCCTTCATCAAAGAGAACTTCATCCTGGATGCCTCCCAGTCTGGATACCGCCACAACCACAGTACCGAGACTGCCCTCCTCGCCACCACTGATGACAGCCGCACGCTACTCGACCAGGGACACACTGCGGCCCTCATCCTTCTGGACCTCTCCGCAGCCTTCGAAACAATTTCAGACTGCACGCTCGCAGCCAGACTTCACGACGCAGGGATACAAGGAGCCGCCCTCAAATGGATCCAATCCTTTCTCCTCGGCCGAAAGCAGTGGATCAGACTCCCTCCCTTACTCTCCGAACCCACTGATATCAACTGCGGAGTACCCCAAGAATCGTCGCTCAGCCCCACGCTCTTCAACATCTATATGACCCCCCCTTCCCACCATCGTAGGACAGCATGGGCTCAGCATTGTATCCTACGCCAATGGTAGTGGTGATGCAATCAGACCTGACACCATGAGCGGGCAACAATGTATTGATGTTTGGATGCCAAACAAAGCTATTTTCTTTTGTTAAGGTTGATAATGAAATGTAGAAAACACTTTCTATCTGTTTGCATATGAATAGTATATAGCGCATTGGATGATAGAAAAGATCATTGGATCAGTGCTTCGTTTTCTAGTTATATATGTGCAGATATTGGTTCATTCAAACATAGAAAAGATTGTAGGAAGTGACTGATGGCTCTGGCCAGTGAGCATGCTCAGCTATTAATGAGGATCTAAATATATATTTTGGACAGGGTGCCACAAAATATGGCTAAAAGTATGTAATCTATGTAGGAACATAAATGATGACATAGAACATATCATGAATGATGCAATATGTGAGGCGATAGCAGTGCTTTGTGGGGGCGCAAGTTACAGTTAGCCCCGCTAAATATAACTGGTGAATTTCTATGTTTTTCTGAGTTCACAATGTTAATGTTGTGACTGTTTTATTCACCTAACTATAACGTTAGTCCAGTGAATTTCTACATTTAAAAAACCAAACAGATATTTTTCCCACACCTAACTATAACGTTGCTTTAACCTTTCTTTTTTTAAGGAATTTCTATGTTTGAAAACAATGCAAAGTAATATTTTATTACCATGCATAAAGCCAACCCGCAGGCTCCACACTACCCCCCCCCCCCCGGCATCTGCCTCCCTGATCCTGTAATGTGCACCACTCTACTGTATGCCACTTCACTGTATTCCACCCTACACCACTCCACTCTACAGTATTCCACTCTACGCTACCCCACTTAACACCCCTCCACTGTACGCCACTGCACTCTTTGGTATTCCTCTCTACCCCACTCAACTTTACAGTATTCCACTCTCCTCTGTGCCACTGTACTCTGTCACCTCACTTTACAAGCCTCAGCTCTATGCCACTCCACTCTAAGCTATTCCATTGTATGCCACTTACTCAATGCTACTCAACTCTGCACCACTCAACTCTACAGCACTCTAAGACATTCTACTCTACGCCACTCCACTCTCACAATTCCACTGTATGATATTCCACTCAACACCACTCGGCTGTAAGCCATTACACTCTGTCATGCCACTGTATGTCCCTCCACTGTACACCACACTTTTCTGCTCGATACCCCGCCACTCTACTCTACAATATTCCACTGTATGCCACTCCACTCTACGATATTCCACGCCACTCCACTTCACTCTACTCTATTTCAGTCTGCACCACTTGATGCTATGCAATGCCACTTTACGCTTCTGTACAGTACAACATTCCATTCTATGCCTAGCACTCTACTCTACGATACTTGAATCTATGCAACTCTATGCCACTCCGCTCTACAATATTCCACTCTACACCACTCCACTCTATGCAATTCCACTCTATGCCTCTCTATTCTACGTTATTCCAATGTACATCACTTAACTGTATGCCACTCCACTCTAAGCCACCCAACACTGCACGACTCCACTCCATTCTATGACAATCCACTGTATGCCACTCAACGCCAATGTAGTCAGTCCACTTGACAACATTCCATTCTATGATTTGAAACATGTTTTATTAAACAATATAAACCCCTGAAATTCAATGACATTGAAATTAATAACTTACGCACCACTTTCAAATTATTATAACTTCTGCGCCTCTGAACAAACTGCTGACAACTCGCTAGCCACAGTACATTGAATAAAACTTTCTTCATCCGCTGCTTATACCCTTTCATATTGCATCACTTATAGCATTTAAGTCATAGCGTTCTTAATAAGGCTGATAAGATGACTAATGCAATCAATTCTAAAACACTGTGCTTGATACTGTGGCAAATTATACTTAATATACTGTGGCTAGCGAGTTGGCAACTGTGTGTACAGCGGAGAAATTTGAAGGTGGTGCATAATTTATATGTTTGTGGTATAAATATAACTTTTGATTTTTTATGTTTGTGAAGTTATAGTTTGGTTTAACCATTGATATATATATATATATATATATATATATATATATATATATATATATATATATATATATATATATATATATATATATATATATATGTATATATATATATATATATATATATATATATATATATATATATATATATACACCAACGGTTAAATCAACCTTTAACTTCACAAACATAAAAAACGTTAACGCCGGTGCAAACAAGCACTAAGGATCATGAGGCCTGTGGTCCCAAAACCCCCTGGTAGCGTCCCTGGTGGTGTGTGTGTGTATATATAACAATGGGTAAACCAAACAATCTATAGAGATATATTTACCAAGGGTCTTAGGATATCACCTGTCCCATAATCCTTACCTCCCTTTACCTCTATCTGCCCGAACCCCAAATCACACCAAGGCACCTTTACATTTACCCACCCCTGAACCTAAAAACCACTTATCTCCCTTTACCAATACCAACCACTGAACACCACAAAAACTGTGAAGTCAAATGTTTTAATCATAAGATTTCTATAGAACTCCTAAATCCTCAAACAATGAAAGTGCCAGTATGTATCTAGCGATATTTGATCAGCTTTCAATTTGGTTTAGTTAATGTTATAATGTTAAGAGTTTAAGAAACGAGTTTTAGTTGACCTGGGAGGATTGTGAGGGTCATGAAAGGTTAGCAGGTGCATTTTGAAGCGTTGTCGTTTGGCTTTTCAAAGGCAGGCAGCGATTGCTGAATTACAATGGCAGAGTAAAGGCAGACAGGAAACCTTACCGATAGTGTGTATTGGGTATTTGTCAAGCGGCTGTCTACATCAAAAGCGAGTCCGGTGTTAAATTCAAGAAAGCTTGTCTTTAAATCAGGTTTTACTCTTTTCACAAAATGCAGGGGTTGTGCAGATATCCTAGCCTTCTCCTTTATTTTATTTTAGGACGTTCCTCCCTGCATTACACGAGCACAGTGAAAACGTAGCAAATAATTATAACAGTGAGTTTGACATGCCGCTTCTGATATAAAAAAGGGCCATTCTTACACACTTCCTGACAAGATCACTTCCTTGTCTCAGTGAACCTGAACCATGACAATCACACCTAACACTTCACCTTTTCAATGGTAATGTGGGGAAGCTACCTTAGCGACCTGCAGTGTATAAATACACCACTTCTAACTAGTAAACCAGTATCACCGGGACAAGCTACAGGACAAACCAAACTCGAGGATCTCTGGAAGCCGTCTTGAAGGAAAAAGCACAGCTGATATTGACGAGTCCAACTTCTCATTTGATATGAATCCAGTCCACTTAGTAAGCAAAACGGAATAATTCAGAAGACCCATGACTCATATAGGTACAAAATGTATTTTTTCTTAAATGTATGTCTAAATTTCCTGATTAATTATTCCCAGTCCTAAGTGATTGGGATGCTTGGATTCAACAACCTTACCTAAGATGGCCTTAATGCAAACCAAACTCCTGCATCAGAATCTACCATAAAGAATAAATGAGTGATCACCATCCTGATTAAATGAAAGTTTTAGACTAGGACTGATTCTTCTAGGGTACTATGCAGCCTTCAAATATCTTTCATCCCTTTAAACATTCAATGAAACTCATCATGGCTTCAAAAAATCTGCCGTAGAAATTTGTGTCATGCATGTACCATGTTGCATGGTGCAAACACAATGCAAGGCTGCTAGGATCCGAGTTTATACCCGGAAATCAAACACGTCTTTGATTGGACATCAGGAGTATGACCATTAATAATTCCTCATATCCTTTGGCCACAAGAATTTACTGTGAAATAGAAGGCGTTCCCTATATTGAACCATCATATAGACCACTTAAGAGCTATCAAAGCTTACATCTCCGGGAATTGTTCCTGTATTATTAAAAATAGCAACACAGACCCTCATCTAAAGGATCTATTCATCAAGACCGTTAAAGTCACATTAAAACAAAGTATCTAAAACTCTCTAAACAACAAGCATTTTAAAAGGTTCCCACATAGATAAGAATCATCAGTTCTACATTTCATAGACTGCGGGTCCCTCTTAATACAGGAATCTGTGGCTCGATTCCCAAGGCGCTGCTATAGTGCCGAAAACGCGTGTCAGAATTAATCTCAATCTCGCCACATTACTAGTTATTGGATTAGATAAAAACATTTTCTCAATTTAAACTGTGATTTTGATATATTGTATATTCTGTGCGAAAAATTATCTGTTGAATTGACTGTTTTTATTCTCTCATTTTTTAATAAAATAGATCTTTTTTATATAATTCCCACTTGCTTGACTTTATACATTTGTTGCTTTTGAATGACAAATTAAATATAGACGTTTAGAAATTTGACTGTCTAGGAAGATACCCACATTGTGTTTTACCCAGTCCTAAAAGTTCTTACTTTGCCAGGGGGTCCATGTTTTTTCATATATGCAAACACAATGCAAGCCTCTCATAAATGTGCCCCAATTGCTTTTAACAGTGCCTTCTGTGCCAGAAAAAAATCATTTTGCAAATCTGAGGAAGTCTCTTTATCTCCATTGGTGACTGTCCTTATGTTCTGCAAGTTCCTATCACATCCCTGTTTCTGTAATAGTCACTACTGGTGCTGCACACATTTTATTTTGTTCAGCACCTCATATTTGAGATGCTCCTGCCAAAATAAAAGTGTTTCCTGTATATTGTCCGGATTTTCCTGAAAATATAGGTCTGCGCTTCATTGAAGACAAAAATAATGCAATGCAGGAAAGCTTCCTTTTGCTGATGTTTTCTATTCAACCACTGCAGATAGACACATAGGAGATCAACAGTCTCACCCGGATATATGTACAAGGAAGTGGTAGAGTGGGGTGTTAGCTGTCATGGCATAACGCCTCAGTCTGCCATTTTAGAAAGGCAAGGCAGCGCCATAATTACAAGGATACGGTGCAACCTTGTATTTCCCACTGCGCCTGCACTAAACTTAGCATTGTAGCACCAACGCAGGCAGCCTTGCACAATAGTGCAAGGGTGTCTGCGTGCAGGGGAGGATTGTTTATGTGTAGGAAGATTTCCCTTCCTGCACATAAACAATCCTAAATTGCCATATTTTCACTTTTATGTGTGCTGCTTCATTGTGTGACATAAAAGTCACACAATGACAATTTTCTACAGATTGTTTATGTACAGGAAGGGGGACCTTCCTGTACATAACAATCCATGGCTGTTTGCTTTTTCCATGTGTGCTGCACAAGGCAGCACACATGGAAAATGCAAAAACGAGGGAAAATAATGCATTTCTCATTTTGCAAGTTAAGACCAGGTTTTCCTTGGAATTAATTTTGGCGCTGCCTCCTATGTACGCTGCCCTTGTACATAGGGGGCAGCGTCAAAATCAGTGGCTGTTGCAGTGGAACGCCCCCCCAACATCCACTGCCCAACCCTTTCACACTAAAAATAGCATGAAAGGGGGCCTTATTTACCAGGCAGCGTTAAGCCACGGTAAGTGGCTTCATGCTGCTAAATAAGGCTAAGTCCCTAACGCCACCAGAACATCAGAAAAAGTGATATTGTGGTGGCGATAGGGGCGTGTACATATGCCTCTCTGTCTGTTATCATTCCGAAAATTCACTAATAGTCAGTAATACTGTGGAAGCGTTGGGTGGAATCCACACTGAGAGGTATTTTATAACTGGTATTGGTTGCAGTACACTTGCAATGGTGATCCTACTGGGTTTTCAATGATCTAGCTCGGTTTATGATAACATGGTATGAGCCGATAATTACTGGGGACTTTGGATCTAAGTTGGGTTTTATTATCAATGATGGGAGTGTTTATCGCAAAATAAAAGTCTATAGACAACCTAATTTGCAGAGTTAATGGAATAGGGTCACGGGGAAGTTCTATAGGTCTTTTTTTAAACAGGTGATCATGTTCTGTTTGTGGCTAGATTTCAAATCAAAAGGTGGTAAGGTGGTGTAACACTTGGTATTTCTTATTATGATAAGCAATGTAAAATCCTGTGCTTTAGAAGTGTGTGGTCAATGCAAACATTACTTGACTTTGAAGTGAAATACAAAGACAGGATGAACTTCCAACCACTATCTAAAGAACACCATCCAAAAATACATTAGAATACTGTGCCAAAGAAACAAATTACTAATTCCTGACTCAGAAGTTCCTTAATGTAGCCTTTCTGAATTTTAAATGTACTGGTTTTCATTAACGCTATTTTAACTTTATTACTCTCCTAGTGGCTAGTTAGTTATGTGTAAAATTCAGACTGATCTCTTTAACTCTGTGCTTTTTGTTCCAAACGGTAGAACACATACCGCCTGTCCAGCTCTATGCTGTCATGTAATTTGCCAAATGAAAGAATGGCTCATCTTCTATTCTTTTGTGCAGCATATAAAAAATCCCAGGAGGAAGGGGATAATATGGATTTGCCATTCCATGGGGGTACCACAACAAGTAGAGGCATTAAGGCTATTGAGAAAACACACTAGGGAACTTGTATGCAGTCTGTCAAATTATCTCCAAATGGTTTGATGCATGAGGAGGAAGATCATTGACAGGTTGGCTGTTCAAGAATCATGTTAAAAACACATTAAAAATGTTCCACCAGGTAATGGTAATGGAGACATTTCTGAAATGGGACGATTATCTTAAGTTTATATTTGTTTTATCAGTAGAATGAGAGTTATGAATTTGTAAATTTAAAATTTTCAAGTGAAAAAGAGTGCCTAAATGTTCAAAGCACCAACAGTGGGCATCTCATCGTGGACCACAGTTTGGATACAAGAAGTTGATTGGGCTGCGTCTCCATTTACCTTCGGATTTAGAAGAATTTTTGAAGTTAACGCTCAGCTGGGCAAGGCAGCCAAGGGTGTCCAAAGAGGAGGCGTCGTTTTCGTTGAGCCGTTGGACGAAGTCACTGTGAAGATTCCTACTTTCAGACTTAGAGTTAAATTTACCAAGATTTGACGTAGCGCAAAGCAGCAAGACAACATGCTGCACTGCATCAAATGGAGAGGGCAGGAATGGGCCATATTTATAAATACTTTGCGCATTGCTGTTTTCTCACTGTGCTAGCTACCTGTTTTCCATTTTTACTGTTTTAACAGATAAATACAGACTGAAAACATTTATTTGCTTGTCTGTATTTATTTTTAAATGTGGATAAAAACAGACATTGTGTTACTTTTTGAGTAATTCTAAATACTGTCTGCCATGACTGCCAGGCGCATAGCTGTGTAGATTGATAGGTCAGGGAGCTAAAAAAGAAAGGAATTTTAGTAAAGAGCCTTTTAACAGCAGTAGATATGCACAAGGTTAATACTGAAAAGTGCATATTTTCTTAAAAGTGCATTCATTTCTCTTCTGCAGGTGTTTACAGCACTGAAACCTAGTAGACATTCAAGCATGAGTGCATATTTATAAATATGGATAAATACAGACGGAAATGTCAAAAAATAAATACCATAAAACCAGGATTATTTTATGTGCTACCTAGCGCCAACGCGGGCACCTTTGTGCCGTAGTGAAAGGGTGCCTGTGTTGCATGAGATTCTTTGTATTGAGGAAGGGACACCTTCCCGCACCAAGGCATTCCTTAGATGCATTTTCCTCTTTCTAAGTGTGCTGTATTCTGAACAAACAAGGAGGAATAAAGATATTTTTCCTTGTTATGCCTCTATCAGGAAGGCATACAATGGTAATGCATCCCCAGGTTTATTTGTCGCTGTAAATCTGGGAATGTGCCAGAATATATGGGTGGATGCATGGGAACACCCAAACTCCACCCAAGAAACACCTTTTTGGCACTGACTAATGCGATCTGTATTAATACGATCAGTATAGATTTTTCAACATACCCATCATTACACACATCACCATGGAGACTTCAATATGATGGTAATCACACATTATCACTGTGGGGACTTAAACGTCACTGTAATATATTTGTCAGGACTTGTACCTGACTACAATCATGCACTATCTCTGTGTGCTATCCCTGTGCATCCCATTAATCCCACACTATCTCTATGGGGTCCTGGGCATGTGTATAATCACACACTATCTCTGTGGGTACCTGGGCATGTCTATATTCACACACTATCTCTGTGAGGACCTGGACATGTCTATAATCACACACTATCTCTGTGGGGACCTGAGCATGTCTATATTCACACACTATCTCTGTGGGGACCTGAGCATGTCTATATTCACACACTATCTCTGTGGGGACCTGAACATGTCTATATTCACACACTATCTCTGTGGGGACCTGAACATGTCTATATTCACACACTATCTCTGTGGGGACCTGAACATGTCTATATTCACACACTATCTCTGTGGGGACCTGAACATGTCTATATTCACACACTATCTCTGTGGGGACCTGGGCATGTCTATATTCACACACTATCTCTGTGGGGACCTGAACATGTCTATATTCACACACTATCTCTGTGGGGACCTGGGCATGTCTATAATCACACACTATCTCTGTGGGGACCTGGGCATCTCTATAATCACACACTATCTCTGTGGGGACCTGGGCATGTCTATAATTACACACATTCTATTTGGTGACCGTGGTAATACTATAGTCACACACCATCTTTGTGGGGACTTGAACATTCATTTAATTACACACAAGCTCTGATTTGGCTTGAGCATCACCAGCTTTGCATTCTCTGTATGGGGCTTTTTGAATACTGAAAAGTAGTAAAGTTAGACTTTTGGTCTAAGTTTACATTGTTGAAACTGAAAAGTACAAAAGTTAGATTTTTTGTCTAAGTTTACCATTGTGAATCGGGCCCTATTTTAATGAGGACTTAAACACAATCATCTTTGTGCACTATCTCTGTGGGTACTTAAACATCACTATAATAACACTCTGTATTTGTACGGGCTTAAAAAAACTATAATACTTTAACATCTCTATAAAAACATACTATCTCTGTGGGGACTTCAAGTAACTAAACACAAGCTCTGTTTCGACTAGAAGCACCAGGGAGTGCCATGAGGCAAAGTTAGACTTCTGGTCAAAATTTACCTTTGTGATTACTGAAAAGTAGTAAAGATAGACTTTTTGTCTATGTTTACCTTTGTGAATCAGCCCTATTTTAATGATGACTTAAACATAAACCCCTTTATGCACTATCTCTGTGGGGACTTAAACATTGCTATAATAACACACTATCTTTGCGGGGACTTGAACATCACTATAATAACACACCATCTCTGTGGGGACTTGAACATCACTATAATAACACACCATCTCTGTGGGGACTTGAACATCTCTATGATAACACACTATCTCTGTGGGGACTTGAACATCACTATAATAACACACCATCTCTGTGGGGACTTGAACATCTCTATAATTACACACAACCTCTGTGTGGACTTGAACATCATTAGCTTCACATCCTTTATAATGGGATTCAAGCTTTGAATGTACACACTATTTCAGTATCTCTGTGGGAACTTAAACATCTATTTTGGTAAAAATGTAAGCAGCTACTCACGCTCTGGATTCCACTTGACCATATTCCTTTGTTCCATATGTTAATTTCTTTATGTGTTAGTTCCCTTATCTCCTAAGATTTTAAGCACTAATAAATAAGTTAAATGCAGCTTTAAGTGTCTTTCGTTAAGCATGATATGGTATTTTCTGGCACATTAAGATAATCTGCCTTTATTGTATACCCCTATTATATATGCAGCAATTCATATATGAATATATTATGATGTTGTTTGTGTATATTGTTGCTAAAATAAACATTTAGCCATGTGCCTTCGACTGTATTCAATCACAAATAGTGTTATGGACTAGGTCCCCACAAGGATGGTAGCACGTGTTCAAGTCCCCACAAGGATGGTGCTGTGCGCACGATTAAATAACAATATATTTGCAAATTTGAAGCAGGATCCTGTATCATGAATTTTTTCTTAACATTTTTCTGTTAGTTGTGTGTTTTAAAAACATTGGGAAAGGTAAGTCCCCACAAGGCAGGTATTCACACATAGTCCCCACAAGGATGGTAACACGTGTATGCATGTGTGTGTGTGTGTGTGTGTGTGTGACAGTGACAGTGACAATTTGGTGGCATGGTTCCGTTTCATCGACGACCTGCTGGTCGTGTGGAGAGGTAGCCATGAAGGTGCACTTAGGTTCATCCATGAGATAAACAACAATGAACTTAATTTAAGGTTCACAGCGACCCTTAGCCAGGAGAAAGTTACATTTCTTGACACAGAACTGTATGTAAATGATAAGCATTTGGAATCCAGAATTTTTCGCAAGGCTACGGCTGGAAACAGCATTTTACATGCTGCCAGTTGGCATCCAGCACATTTGGCTTCCAGCATCCCTTATGGGGAAATGCTACGATTAAGTCGAGTCTGTAGCAATCCCCGAGATCTAGAACAGGCCCAGAGAGAAAGTGAATCACGCTTTCTTGAACGGGGATATTCAAGCCAACTAATAAAAAGTGCCAAACAGAAATCTATGGCCTTCTCAAGGGATGAACTCTTGGTGAAAAAATCTGAACGACAGTTAATATCTACTGACAATACACAGAGTGGGAGGCAACAGGGAGCAGGTTGTTTTCGAATAATAACAGGATATAATAAACAACACAAACAGATCCGCAAAATTATTGATAAACATTGGCCTATTGTTACTAGGGATAACATTATAGACAGAGATCTCCCAAAAAGAGCATCCCTCACATTCAGCAAAGCTCCATCCTTGCAAGATCACATAATGATAACCAACTCTGAACCATATGTTAAATCCTCATGGTGGCAGGAAAACAAAGGTTTTTACAAGTGTAAAACTTGTAAGGCCTGCCAACATGGAATCAATATCAAAAGCTACAAAGATGGATTTACAGATACAGAACACCAAATAAACCAAGTTCTAACCTGCAAAACTGAATTTGCGGTGTATGTTTTACAATGTCCCTGCAAAATGAGATACGTGGGCAGCACTAAACATGCTGTCCACAAACGAATCCTCCAACACCTTCGCGCAATCACTAACGGTGACAACACCTACCCTGTGGCTCGCCATTTTAGGGAATGTCACCAGAGCAATAATACCAGCTTAAGATATTGGGTGATTGATGCGGTTATCAGCAGTAGAAGAGGAGGGGACAGGGACGCAAAGCTTAGAAGGCTTGAAACTAAATATATCCTCCTGCTTAATACCAAGACCCCTATAGGCCTCAACATCACAGAGGATCTCTATACATGCTTGCCCTGAATATATGTTAACTTTAGATCCCAATTACTTGAGGTCTCCTCTTCAGGGTTGTCACACACAATGAACACCCGGCTGGGTGATGCTTGTGTGTGCACCATGGGGAGGCTGCGACCTAACAGATACCCTTAATATAGGACTGACTTCAGCTGCTACTTTAAGGAAATCAAATTGATAAATGTATATTTTTTATTCACTATCTGAGCACTGTTATGAATTATTGTTTGGTTGTGGTATTCACTATTTAGTAGAATACATTAGCATGAACCAGGAAGGAATTATTTGGATAATTTGTAAATAGTGAAATTTTGGTATATACATATGATTGGAATTCAATCCATGGTTATTAAGTATCAATAACTATCAATTTGTCAAAACAACAAAAACCTGACATTAACAGATAGAAAAAAACATATTAGGCCATAATAGAAGGTTTAGGCCATAAGAGGGGAATTGATAGCATATTTTGCACATATTTAGTGTTTACAGTACATTTACAATTGCTATATTTTGCACATTTTGCGATATTTGCACATAGATGTAGTACTGTTAGCATTATTTGCACAGACTATATATTGAACCATGCACTTGCACTTTACTATTGACTTTTTTTCCCCCCTTTAATAGAACAAACATAGGTATTACATTAACATGTATTTTACAATGATTGTTGTTGTTTTGCTTCATTTAAACATATTTTTGTATATACCAATATTTATATGTATGTATAAAAACTTGTCTTCACTAAGGGTATTTTACTGTTATCCAAAATTTAGAACGAGCGTCATGTTAGCTCAAATTTATCATTGAGTGACTATAGTATGTCTTCTATATTCATGCCAAAGAAATCACAGGTGATAATTATTATTTGTTGACACTAGCACTTTAAAAGGGCTGTCCTTCCGACAAAGCGTTGTCATGTGAACAAGGCTCCGTTGAGCCGAAACGTCTTTGACAGTAACTCTGCAATAAAGAAAATACAGAGCCCATTTGGTCCGTGTCCGAGTTTCTTTGCCGGCTAGCGAGATTCTGGTTCAGCGCACTTGAAAGCGGATTACCTGATATATATATACATATATATATATATATATATCTTTTTTTATTTAATATCCCACTCAGCTAACCCGTCTTAAAGCACCAGTTCTACATTTGTACATGCAGAAGAGGGATCTTTGTGTAGCCAATCAAAATTGACACGCAATGCACGTTTCAGGAAGGAGGACACCCGAGAAATATAAATATATATATATATATTCCTTTTTTTATTTCATGTCCCACTCAGCTAACTGTTCCTTAAAGCACCAGTTCTACATTGGTACATTTAGAACTGTGTATATAAATATATATATTAACTTTTTTTGCACTGTTACTTTAAAAATGACGATCTGCATTCCTTACGCTGTCGTGATCAAGGCAGGTGACTGTAGAAACGCGCAATGGCGAGGCTGTTTGAGCGGTAAATAAACAAAATTGCACATACTTGGGTCCACTCTCGTTTGTTGGCGAAAGGAAGCGACGGGGCGAAAGCGAGCAACTGATATATATATTCACTGAAAAAAAACATAGGTTTCAGGCCTTATATAGTTAGGAATTTGCATTTAAAAAACCTTTAAAATTCACCCAAAAAACTATAAGTTTTAGGTGTGTTATAGTTAGCTGGACATTTCACTCATACAAAACCATTGAAATCGCTCCTATATAGTTAGTTATACTAACTATATTTCGCGCACCCGCAATCCACTGCTGATGATGTCACATATTACATCATGCATGACATGGTCAGTGACATCACTGATGACATCTCAAATGACATCACTGACGACATCATCCAGTGAATGTGGTTTGTTTCGTTATTTAAATATGCATTATATATATATAGCAATTTGCATTGAAGAATGAGTGGATATATAAAAATAAATATTTGGATGGAGGATTTAGTAGCAGTGTAATTGACTGTTTACTTGACCAGTTTATAGTGTCTCACTAAATATAGTTGATAGTGACTAAACTGTGTGAATATCTGTACCACTTTGTCAGTTGTTGTGTAAACTGGTTCTCCAGTTGGTAACTAGCTATGTGAAAGTCTATATTAGTTATTGATTAGTTAACTGAGTATTTGTATGGGAGAGTGAATGTGTGTGTGGTTTGGTGAGGGGTGTGTGACTGCCCAAAGATGTGTGAATACTTGATTCACTAGATATATGAAGTTAAAACTACATGTTCTAAGAGTTGTTTGGGTGAGTGAATATCTTTATGGGTGTGGTGATGAGGAAATATATTTCTCAATGGTACATGTCCAACCAACTAGAAAAATAAAAGGCAGTGTATATGTCAGTTGTTGTATATAAATAAGTATACATAAGACTCAATGATTGTGTGAGTGACTGTATGGATAACTGTATACTTGTAATAATGATTTTATAGTTCACTAAGTATGACTTACTATCTAAATGAATAGATGAAGTTGTGTTTGTATAAGTGTGTAGCTAAGTAAATATGTAAGTATGATCCATTGTTTGCATAAGTGAGTAGGATGACTTCATATGTGAATAGGATGTGTGCTGGTGTGTAATGTCGATATAGGTGTATAAGTATTTTTGATAGTGTTCTATTGTTCATTGACAGCATGTATGAGTGAATCTACAGGTAAGTGATTAGATGTGTGTATGCATCTATGAATCACTGAGTGGGTTTTTAGATACTTGTATTGCTGTGACAATGGATTCAAATATGATACTCTGTATTTTACAAAGAGTGATGAAAGATTTTACTAGTGTATGAAAAGGTGTATGTGATTGTCATGTGGATGATGTCATCAGTGATGTCATCAGTGATGTGATTTGAGATGTCATCAGTGATGTCATTGACCATGTCATGAATGATGTAATATGTGACATCATCAGCAGTGGATTGCGAGTGCGCGAAATATAGTTAGTACAACTAACTATATAGGAGCAATTTCAATGTTTTTTATGAGTGAAATGTCCAGCTAACTAGAACACCACTAAAACTTATAGTTTTTTTAGTGAATTTTAAAGGTTTTTTTAAATGCTAATTCCTAACTATATAAGGCCTGAAACCTATGGTTTTTTCAGTGAATTTCAAAGGTTTTTTAAATGCTAATTCCTAACTATATAAGGCCTGAAACCTATGTTTTTTTCAGTCAATTTGCAAGGTTTTTTAAATGCTAATTCCTAACTATATAAGGCCTGAAAGCTATGGCTTTTTCAGTGAATTTCAAAGGTTTTTTTAATGCTAATTCCTAACTATTTAAGACCTGAAAGCCCACCAGGAATTTCCAGTATGCGCAAGGGGACTGCATTGCAGAGAGGTGTAATGAAACCACGCCCCTTTTTACACCTCTCTGCAACACAGCCCCGGGCGTGTTTGCAGAGGGGGAACTAATTCCCCTTGCATACTGGGGGACCCTGGGGGCCAACTAGCCCACCTTGAACCTGCAGTATGCGCCAGGGAGCTGCATTGCACAGAGGTGTAATGAGGCTATGCCCCTTGTTACACCTCTCTGCAACGCAGCCCCCTGGCGCGTTTGCAGAGGGAGAACTAATTCCCTTGCATACTGGGGGTCCCTGGGGGCCAACTAGCCCACCAGGAGCCTCCAGTATGCGCCAGGGGGCTGCATTGCAGAGAGGTGTAATGAGGCCACACCCTTTTTTACACTTCTCTGCAACGCAGCCCCCGTGCATGTTTGAAGAGGGGGAACTAATTCCCCTTGTATACTGGTGGTCCCTGGGGCCCAACTAGCCCACCAGGAGCTTCCAGTATGTGCCAGGGGGCTGTACTGCTTTGCCCCGGAGGGCGGCAGTCCCCGGGGCAATGTGGGGGGGATTGGGCACCCCCACACTTCTTTATCACTATGCCCCCACGATTTGGTCCCCCTGGGGGGTAATTTTTATAAAAACATACCGGGTTTAAAAAAAAAATTGCCCTTGGGGGTCCTTGTGGGACCACCTTAACAGGGGGTCAGGGTGTTTCTACCCTGCCCCCCTTTTTGTGTTCTACACGTTTGTTTTTCTGCTTTCTTGTGCCTCAGTCTAATGAGCACAAGATGGCTGCCAACACTTCCTGGTTTGGAGCGTTGACAGCCAATAAGCATGCAGCTTTCTCGGAAAGGTACGTGCACCGTCCGCGTACCATACGCATACGTACGCGGACCCGTGCTCGCACGGTACTCGCACCCTGCAATTTTTCGGAAAAAAACATTTTTTTTTTGCTGGGGGGGGGGGGGGGGTCCTAGTGGGACCCCCTGAGCAGGCCTAGGGGGTCACGGTGGTTCTACACTGCCCCCTTTTTGAGCTCTACACGTTTGTTTTTCTGCTTTCTTGTGCCTCAGTCTACCGAGGCACAAGATGGCTGCCAACAATTTCTGTTTTGGAGTGTTGACAGACATTGGCAGCCAATCAGCATGCAGCTCGCGCACGCGAAGGTCCGCGCACGTATATATAAATATATATATATTATAGTTAGCTGGCCATTTTACTCATACAAAACCATTGAACTTCCCCCATTATAATTAGTTGTACTCACTATAACTCACGCGCCCGCAATCCACTGCTGATGATGTCACATATTACATCATTCATGACATGGTCAGTGACATCACTAATGACATCATCCAGTGAATGTGGTTTGCTTTGATATTTAAATATGTATTATAAATACACTACTTTGCATTGAAGAATGAGTGGATATATAAATATAAATGTGTGAATGGTGGATTTAGTAACAGTGTCATTGATTGTTTCCTTGACTAATTTGTAGAGTCTCACTATATATAATGTGTAGTTACTAAACTGTGTGAAAGTTTTTATTGCTTTGTCTTAATTGCTATGTTAAAGACTATATTTGTTATTGGTTTCTTAACTGAGTATTTATATGGGTAAATGAATGTCTATGTGGTTTGGTGGGGGGTGTGTGATTGCCAAAAAATGTGTGAATAGTTCATTCAGTAGGTATATGAGGTTAAGACTACATGTTATAACAGTTGTTTCAGTGAGTGTATATGTTTATGGATGTGGTGGTGATGAAATATTTCTCTCAATGGTACATCTCCATTAAACTTAAAAAAAAAGGCAGTGTATGTGACAGTTATATCTAATTAAGTGTGCCTAAGACTTAGTGATTGTATGAGTCACTATATGGATAACTGTATACTTGTAATAGTGATTTTATAACACACTAAGTGTGAGTTACTATCTATATAAATAGATGAAGTGGTGTTTGTAAAAGTGTGTAGGTGAGTAAATGTAAGTATAATCAATTGTTTGCATAAGTCAGAAGGATGTCTTTATACGTGAATACAATGTGTAATGTTGAAATAGGCGTATAAGTATATTTGATAGTGTTTTGTTGATTATTCACTGCATATAACACTGAATCTATAGGTAAGTGATTAGATGTGTGTATAGTTCTATGAATAACTGAGTGGGTGTTTAGAAATTTCTATTGGTGTGTCAATGGTTTCAAAATTGGCACTTTCTATTTTACAGTGAGTGATGAAAGATTATACTAGTGTGTGATGAGGTGTATTTGATTGTCACATGGATGATGTCATCAGTGATGTCATTTGAGATGTCATCAGTGATGTCACTGACCATGTCATGAATGATGCACTTTTTGTGACATTCCGGTGGCGCAGAAGACTGAGTGATATTTATCAGGCAGGACTAAGCCACTTTTTGTGGCGTAATCCGGCCTGATAAATATCAGTCCCTTTAACGCAGTGTCCTGCGTTAAAGGGGTGTGCAATGGGTGTTGCTGGGGGCGTTCCCAGCAGCATCCATGGACTTGAGTAATTTATAGCATCCTCAAAGTCAGTCTTTCAAAAATTCCAAAGTATAGGACATGATAATCCAAATCCAAACGTTTCTCAAGAAAAGTCATAAACCGTGTCCGTGGGTCATATCTGCCCAAACACGGATATTCTGAACAATTGAAAATGACTTTTCTTGAGAAACATTACTACTACTTACTCTCTACTACTCTCTACTACTCACTCTACTAGTCACTCTCTACTACTCTCTACTACTCACTCTACTACTCTCTACTACGCACTCTCTGCTACGCTCTCTACTGCGCTCTACTACTCTCTACTACTCACTCTCTACTCTCTATTACTCACTCTCTACTCTCTACCTCTCTACACGCACACATATACACATATATATATATATATATGCATATGCATTTATATATATGTACGTGTGTATATATATATATATATATATATATACATATATAAACATATATAATCTGCATATCTATATAAATACAAATATAAATGCATGCATACATATACATATATGCATACATATGCATGTTATTTACATGAAAGTTTGAAAAACACTAATAAAAGCAAAGCTAATAAGCCACCTCATTACAAACAGAATGGCTTTAACTTAAACGAGGGCGAGATCTATTGCATTTTCAATGCTTGTTTACTTTGGTTCCATCAAAAAGGCATTCAGATGTGTCACACATTTGCCATAAACTCTGAATGTTAGCACTCTAGTTGCTCATTAGATCACTGTAGTAAAGCCACTGCTCACCAGGGAAGTCTGCTGCTGGTATTCAAAGTGCATGTTTCAGTCTGCATGTCAGAATGTTTTTAATGAAATAGAAGAGGATTTGAGAAGTCACTCAAAATGTAACCTAATTTTTCTTTCTGAAGCACTAATCATACTTTCTATGGCAAAATGAACCCCCTCATTTGTTCCTTTTTAAATTAAATGTTTTCAGACTTACCACTTCATTCCAATCAAGATGGCTTCTGGTGTGCCATACTTTTGTCATAAGTAAGACTGTTAGCGCTCTATTTGTTCTTTAGAACACTCTGGAACATTCTGTCATTGGGCTATACTTGGGCTACATCTGGGTGATATTTGGGCTACATTTGGGCTCTTTTGTCTCTGGTGGCCATCTTGGGAGACTGCATGTCAGAATTTTTTAATGAAATAGAAGAGGATTTGAGAAGTCACTCAAAATGTGCCCTCATTTTTCTTTCTGCAGCACTAATCATACTTTCTATGGCAAAATATACCCCCTCATTTTGTTCCATTTTAAATTAAATGTTTTAAGAGTTACCACTTTATTCCAATCAAGATGGCTTCAGGTGTGCCATACCTTTGTAATAAGTAGGACTGTTAGCGCTCTAGTTGTTGTTTAGAACACTCTAGGAGGCTGCAGTAGAACACAAAGGAATCAACTGACAGTCTCTGTCCTTGTTGGATGTACATGTTTTACTGAGAATGACAGACTTCATTCTCACATGACTGAGAAAGATAATGTGAATTTACAGAAAGTATGCTTTCAGTTTAGCTTATAGATCCCCTCCCAAACCACTGTGGAAAAGCATTAGATAATAAGTTTAGATTTAAAAAAAAAAAAAAAAAAAATGGGCCTGGGGGGTCCTTGTGGGACACCCTGGGCAGGCCTAGGGGGTCAGGGTGCTTCTACCCTGCCCCCTTTTTGAGTTCTACACGTTTGTTTTTCTGCTTTCCTGTGCCTCAGCCTACCGAGGCACAAAATGGCTGCCAACACTTTCTGGTTTGGAGTGTTGACAGACAGTTGACAGCCAATTAGCATTCAGCTCGTGCTCGGAAAGGTAAGCTTACAGTAAGCTGCTATAGATATATATATTTTTTCTCTTTTGATTTTCTCAGGAACTACTGGAGGGATTTCACCAAATATAGAAAAGGCACTTCTGCATACCAGTCCCTAACATTTTGCCAAGTTTAGTGTAATTCCGTTCAGCCGTTCGGGCTGTAGCCGTGTCTAATCGTCCTATGGAAATTAACATGGGGAAAACACGTTTTGGGACCCCCCTTTTTTCTCGGCCCCGCTTGACAAATCCCCCCCAAATCTTTCAGGGAAGGAGCAGAACTGAGCTGGCCAAAATTTTGGAAAATTGCACGCAATTTCCTCAATCGGCGGCAAAGTTATTCCCAATAGAATGCTGCGGATTTCCTATGGTAACTAGGTCCTAACTATATATACCTACTGGCGACCGCCAGTAGGTAATATATATCAGCACGGAAAAACGCAATCCGGGGGGGTTAAGTTATATATTATTTAATAAACACATCAGCAAGCAAGTTGCCAAACGCGTTTCAGCGTTCACGCCTTCATCAGTGTCAACAAAAACTTTACGCATTTGTGTTTAAATCATAAACAGTGCAGTCCAATCCATAGACATAGAAAGTCCTATTTACATGTGCTTAAAACAAATCATAACAATCGACGATGGACTAATCATGGCGGCCATCTTATAGTGGTGTATTTACTTTCACCAATACATTCGTGTCTCGCTACAGCGCCATACATAATTTCAATTAGATTCATACTTTGTATTTGTATAGCGAAACAACTGTGGTGCGTTATGTACAGGAAATTAATAAAACATTAAATGATGCCTATTGATTCACTTTTGTAAGCTGTTACTGAATTGTTGCAGGGTAAAATTCCTAACAACCAGCTATTTAGCTGTGCACATCTCTAAATATGCCTGGTTGTCCATCTGTCGATCATATTTAATTGTGCCCTGAATGGGCTTTTTTGCTGCAGTAGAGTACTGAGTCACAGATGATAATCTAAAACTCCTTTTGGAATACATAGCTTCCTTGGGGGAGAATCAGAAGTTGTACAAAATCACCAGATATATGGAGCCCAGAACCTCGGTACTGAGGTGTCTGCTATGGTACTATTGACCTATATGAACCCACATCTCTTCCTCATTGTTAAGTCCCTTTGGGGCCTTTGTTTGCAATTTAATGATGTGCTTTGATTCTAATGTTCGGAGCTTCCTCACATTATCTCCACCTCTTTCTGATCTTACCATTTGGTCTAGGCAGAAAAATGTGAGATTACTGTTGCTTTTGTGTTCCCTTTCGAAGTGGCGAGCTACCAGGTAGCTGGGGTCCTTGTTTGTGATCGCCCTCGTGTGTTCCAAGATTGATGGGCTTGATGGTACTCCCCACATAATTTTTGCCACATGGGCACGTTAGACAATAGATGGTATATTCCAAGTTGCAATTTAACAATTTGGTTATAGGTGTTTCCGTTTTTTTGCCTGGGATGGGGTACATTTTGACTTTGCTGCTATTTTTGCACACCTTACACCTCATACAGGGGCAGAATCCCGTCACCGGGCTCACTTTCTTCTTTTTGGAGGCATTATAATGACTGTCCACCAGAAGGTCTTTTAACGAGTTTCCTCTCCTGTATGTGATCAGGGGGTGTTCGGGAAGCAGTTTTCCTACCACATTGTCTGATTTAATTATTTTCCAATTTTTTTCTCAGAATTTGATAAATATTAGACGATTTCTCAGTATAGTTGCTTATTAGTCTAATTTTTTTATCCTCAGACTTAACTTTATCTTGTAGTAGCTTATTTTTTTCTGTTTCATTACACCTTAGTTCAGCGTTTTCTAAAAATCCTTTGCAGTATCCTCTTTTGTTAAATCTCTCTTTAGCCTGAGCTATAGCTTTATCACATTCCGTTTTAGTTGAGCAATTCCTTTTCGTTCTCAGGAACTCTCCTACTGGGATATTTTTCACAACTCTTTTGGGGTGGCTACTCTCCGCGTGCAGGATGGTATTTCCCGCCGTGGCCTTGCGATACAGTGCAGTCTCAATTTCATCAACTGAGACATAGACTCTTAGATCCAAATAAACTACCTCCTTGGTACTGATACAAACTGTAAATCGTAGGTTTAAATCATTCTCATTGAGGAGCTTAATGTAGTTCTCGGCCTCGCTCCTTGGACCACGCCACACGATGAAAAGATCATCAATGTAACGCGTCCAAAGAGCGATTTTGTCCACCCACCGTTCGTTCCCCCCCGCCCAGGCCACATGCTTCTCCCACCAGCCAATGAAAAGATTCGCGTAGCTGGGGGCGAAGCACGTGCCCATCACGGTACCTTGTCTCTGCAGGTATATTTGTCCTGAAAATGTAAAGATGTTATTATGAAGACAAAACCTAGCAAATTACATCAGCATTTGATTGTGTTTACGGAACTTGAGGGGTCTTTTATCAAGGAAGAATTTCATGGCATACAGGCCCTTCTCATGATGCCATGAAATTCTTCCTTGATAAAAGACCCCTCAAGTTATGAATATATATATATATATATATATATATATATATATATATATATATATATATATATATATATATATATATATATATATATATATATATATATATGCGGCTTTGCATGTCAATAGTGGCAACACTTCCTTCGAATCCCCGAGTTATCGGATTATGCAGAACAGCCTTCGACACCAAGTTGGACAAGTGGCTACTGCTTGAAGCAGCTCGATATTGTAGATGACGGCGGGGTCACTTAAATCCACGCCTTCAGCCCTACCCGACATGTGTGGTCCCAGGCAGAGTGTTAGGGACCGGAGGAGGAACTGACAAGAAAATACAGGTGCTGCCAAGAGACATTTCATCCCCCCGTTTTGGCTTGGTATTTCAGCGTGCATTAAGAGAGAACTCAGCCAGTGCACTTACCTTGGTGCATGATGGGAGCTGCAGTCTCCAGTACTCTGACAGCAGCTACCAGTGACGTGGTGGGGTCAGCTGACTTTCCCCTCGGGGGATGACCACAGGAGGATAAAAGGAGGGGCTTGGTGGTGCTTGCAGTTTGCTCCAGCGTCCGATGAAGGCACAATCGCCGAAATGCATTACGCTATGCAATTGGTCACAATAAAGATTCCTCCAGAAGTTCCCCGCTGTGGCCTCTGATCTCTTTTAGTGAAGCGGTCTATTGGTAACAAATATACGCGCTTGTCGGCAGCGCGTGAAAGGGGCCCCACTCTCAACGTGTTCTGCGGCTTTGCTGACAATAGTGGCAACACTTCCTTCGAATCCCCGAGTTATCGGAATCTGCAGAACAGCTTTCCACACCAACTTGGGCAAGTGGCTACTGCTTGAAGCAGCTCGATATTGTAGATGAATGTGGGGTCACTAAAATCCACGCCTTCAGCCCTACCCGACATGTGTGTTCCCAGGCAGAGTGTTGGGGACCGGAGGAGGAACTGACAAGAAAATACAGGTGCTGCCAAGAGACATTTCATCCCCCCGTTTTGGCTTGGTATTTCAGCGTGCATTAAGACAGAACTCCGCCAGTGCATTTACCTTGGTGCATGATGGGAGCTGCAGTCTCCAGTACTCTGACAGCAGCTACCAGTGACGTGGATATATATATATATATATATATTTATTTATTACCTACTGGCGGCCGCCAGTAGGTAGTTATAGTTAGGATTTTTTTCAATGCAAAATCTCAACATTCTATTGGGAATAACTTTGGCGCCGGTTGAGGAATCTGCCTGAAAATTTCCTCAAATTTGCCTCGCTGCGCTTCGGTCCTTCCCTGAAAGTTTGGGGGGGATTCGTCAAGCGGGGGCCAAGAAAAAAGGGGGGTCCCAAAACTTATTTTCCCCATGTTAATTTCCATAGGGCGGTCGACCTCACTTTTAGCCCGAACGGCTGAATGGATTTCCACCAAACTTGGCAAAATTGTAGGGACTGGTAGCCCGATGTGCCTTTGCTATGTCTCAAGATATGTGCTCCAGTGGATTTTGAGTAATTTAGGTTCAAAAAAATATATATATCTATTGCCGCGCTCCGGTACGCGCACTGGGGAGCGCTCCGGGCACGCTACGCGACTTGCGCGCGGAAAGCTGATTGGCTCTTGGGTGTCTGTAAACATTCGAAACAGTCCGGAGCGGCCGCCATCTTGTGTCTCGGGAAGATCGAGATACAAGAGGAGGCAAAAGCAAAGGGGGAAATGACCATAAGGGGGCAGAGTAGACCCCCCCTGATCCCCTAGGTTTGATGTGGGGGCCATAAATGTGCAAAAAAAAATTTCATATTTTTTTCGATTTGCGCAGGGGGTGGGGGGGGGGTTGCGCCCGGTACGCGCACCGGGGAGCGGACCGGGGAGGGTACCATGGGGAAAAATGAATGACTGAGTTTTTAAAAAATGTAGCCTTTTTTTATAAATTGGAGGTAGTTCTAAAAAGAACTCTTTTTTATCTTCTTTTTGTTGTTTTATATTTTTTTAATGTTTTTTGAACATTTTGTACTTTTTTTGGCTTTTATGAACTATTTTATTTTTTTTGTTATTTTTATGGGGAGAAACAAAAAACGGAATTGAAAATGGCTCAACTGGAGCAACAAAAAAAAAACAGGAAAAAATTAGGGTTTTTTGGGGCAATTGTGGTTGTCACCAGCAAGGAGGATGAGCTTTATGCTCTGTTCACCATAGGAGATGGTCTTACCACAAAAAATACATGTAATTCTGAATTCCCCAAACCGTGGTTGTATGCAAGGGATCTTCTCCCTTGTCTCTGGTCCCGATGGAGTGGGTTGCTTTCTTTTAGAGGTGGTGGTTGAAGATTGGGGAGGGTTACTGGCCAGTTCTCTCATCTCTGCAGCAGAATAGTTGTTCGGATGCTTGCGCTGCATGTGTCTAATCATGGTATTATTACCAAAAGAATATTTTTTGTTAGGGTTCCCCCTTGAAAGTTCCATACCACAGATTAGGCAAGTCACCTTGGGCGCATTGACTTTCTTCTTGCCCTCTGGTATAGAAAAAAACTCCCATACAATGTGCTGCCTTGGCTTGTATGGGGTATTGTCTTCTTGCAGCCACCTTCTCCCCCTCCTCCTCCTCCTCCTCCTCTTCCTCCTCCTCCTCCTCTTCCTCCTCCTCCTCTTCTTGACCACCAATGTAATGTTGTGGTGGTCCTCTTGGTGGTGGTGGTGCAGATGCTCCAGCTGCTGCTGCTACTGTAGCCATTTTAAAGTACAAAATATTTCTCAAAGATGTTCAAACAGGACTTCCTCAGTCAAAGGACAAAGTCAGAATAAGGGAAAAAAGGTGGGGTCTTTCATCATTTGGAGAAAAAAAACTGTCCTGAACCAATGCAAAGTGTTATTTTCAGGTCACATCACCCGGGCTTTCATCATTTGGAAACCAAAACTGTTCTGCACCAATAAAATGTGTTATTTTCAGGTCACATGATCCGACGCGCTTTTGCGACGCGCCCCCGGGGGCGCGCCCCGGAGCGCGTCGGATGTTTACGATGCGCGATCGTATTCGCTAGAGTGCTTCGGGGTGCGCTTACGCCGTGTGTATCACGCGGACGCGGCTACGCGATACGTCACGATGATGTTTTCGTTCGCGGCAATAGCGCTAACGGGACGCTAACTGGGGCGCGCCGAAAAACTGCGCTTTCCGGTGCGCACACAGGGGCGCGCACCGGGAGCGCAACAAGGCAAAAAATAATAAACAAAAAAAATATATTATTATATAAGTATACAATATAGGATTCATTAAAAAAAATGACATTTCAGAGGTTTGAGGCCCTATATATAGTTAGGAATTAGCATTTAAAAAACCTATGAAATTCACTGAAAAAACCATAGGTTTCACACCAGTTATAGTTAGGTATTAGCATTTAAAAAACCTATGAAATTCACTGAAAAAACCATAGGTTTCACACCAGTTATAGCTAGGAATTAGCTTTTTAAAAACCTTTGAAATTCACTGAAAAAACCATAGGTTTCAGACCAGTTATAGTTAGGAATTAGCATTTAAAAAACCTATGAAATTCACTGAAAAAAACCATAGGTTTCACACCAGTTATAGTTCGGAATTAGCATTTAAAAAACCTATTAAATTGACTGAAAAAAACATAGGTTTCACACCAGTTATAGTTAGCAGGAAGTTTTACTCGCATAAAACCATTGAAATTCCCACGTTATAGTTAGTTGGACTCACTATAACTTGCACGTGCAATGCACTGCTGATGACGTCACATATTACATCACTCGTGACATGGTCAGTGACATCACTCATGACATCACTGATGACACCATCCAGTAAATGTGTGCCTTTCTGAAAAATAAATTTGTTTTATATATGTATATGTAAAAGTTGATGGAAGAATAAATGTTTAAATAAGTGTCTAAATGGATGATTTTTTTAATAAAAATTGATTAGTTAACTGGCTTATTAAGTGTTTCTTAGTGAATACATATATTAGTGAGTAATGTTTAAATATTTATATATATATGTATTAGTGTTTCACTTTGTGTATAAGTGGCTGCATGGGTTGGTGAGTAGGTACATGTGTAGGTATATGGGTTATTAGATGTTTTTTTAGTATCAGTATGAGTGTTTGTATGGTTTGGTGGGGGTATTACTTATCACATAGATGCATGAATGACTAACTCTCTCTTTGTATGTGTTTTGAAGACCGCATATGTACAGGACTGTATGGGTGGATGAGTGTGTATATGTGTGTGTTAGTGAGTGAATGACTGTCTCACTAGTGTCTTTATCAGTAACTATATATGTTTTAATCTAGTATATGTGAGTACTGATGTATATAAGTGAGTATATGTGAGAGTGAGATATTGAAAGAGTTCCTGTTTAAATAATTATGTGTTTCTAGAAGTGATTGTTTAAGCGAGTAAGTATGTATAAGTTTCCTTAGAAGTAAGGTGGTAATGTGTGTATAGCTGTATATGCAAATAAATGGATGTTGAATAGTTTACTTGCATGTGTGAGTATGTGTGAGAGTAACTTTTGGATGACTGTCGGTGTGTAACAGGATGTATAGATGAATCACTACATATGATGAGTGAGTATATGTATGAGTGACTATATAGAACTGTTGGTGAATGAGTGGATGTGTATATAGATGGTGGAATTATTGAATTGGTTGTTGTAACTGGTATGGGTATCTCCATTTTTTTGAAAATTTTTATTTCTATTTTTCAATATGGCTTTCATGGGTTACATTACAGTGAAAGGAGGTCTGTCACTCTGTCACAAGGATGATGTCATGAGTGATGTCATGAGTGATGTCACTGACCATGTCATCAGTGATGTAATATGTGACGTCATCAGCAGTGCATTGCACGTGAAAGTTATAGTGAGTCCAACTAACTATAACGTGGGAATTTCAATGGTTTTATGCGAGTAAAACTTCCTGCTAACTATAACTGGTGTGAAACCTATGGTTTTTTCAGTGTATATATATATATATATATATATATATATCAATATCAATATCAATATCACCAGTTGGCCGAAAGCTTCCAGAGGTCACTCCCAGCATGCCTACCCTCCGGTTTGTTAGTCCCAACTTGCTCCGAAATGCTGGTAAATATTATTTCCTGCAACGAGTTTCCTGAGGGTTATTAAATAAACAACATGCCGGAAAATAACTTAAAGGAAAGCGAGTCTTCTTTGCATTTGCAGGCATGCTGGGAGTGACCTCTGGAAGCTTTGGGGCAACTGGTGGTATATATATATGTAATGTGTATATATATATATATATATATATTCTTTTTTTTAATATTCCGGGCATATTGTAGGGAATAGCAAACCTAACATTGTGGGCAAGACGAATGTTTTGGAGCTAGGTTTTCTACTCAAGTCCCTCTGTCTGAGTTATTGCTTTTTCCTTCTACTGAGAAAGCCAATCAAGTGCTGTTAAGGAGTTTTTAAACCTGCTTATGAAGGAATAGGTAGAAATCAGAATTATCATTGAAAACTCATATTAATAAAATACAGATGGGAAGCTTTGGTTACCCACAACTTAAAAAATATCACATTGCTTTGACATTGTTGGGCATATCCTCAGTAATTACTGATCACTCCTGCTTGAAGTCCTCGGAAATGCAGATTGGAGAAACAGGCTCTTGCTCCCATATCCTGTATTTTTTATGAAGTAGGACTGTGGCACCAATGGGGATCCGCTTTCCATTTGCAACATAATACTTGGAAAGAGTGTTTCTGTTAAAGAAACTGAACATTGTTTTGGAAAACATGGAGTCACATGGGTGGCTATATCTGGACACAAATAGAACAAACAAAGAGGCCACACCGTTAACTCCTCTAAAGAACCATAAGTGATGCATCAGGTGGTGCAGTGTACATCACACTGTTCTGCCGTTAGTCTCAAGCGGGACGAGAATCCTCAGTGTGTTGTTTATTTATTTATTTATTTATTTATTTATTTATAAAATTTCTAAAGCGCGCAAATACCTTACGGCGTCTCGGCGCTAATGTTAGCATATTTCAGATTGCGAGGGTTACAGAATGTTACTGGTTAAAGAGCCAGGTTTTAAGATGTTTTCGAAAGGAAAACAACGAGGTGTGTTCCTTAATCTGAGAGGGAACCTGGTTCCATAATTTGGATGCCGCCACTACAAAACGTCTATCCCCCCATGTCACCTTTTTTGTTGGGGGGATTTGGAGCTGTTGGGCCGTCGATGACCGCAGTGTTCGGCTGGGTTTGTAGATTTTAAAAGCGTTTTTAAAGAAGTCAGGCCCATTATTTTTCAGCGCCTTGTAAGTAATGCACATGGCTTTAAACTTTATCCTTTATGGGTATTACAGTCTGAGGCGTGGGACAAGCTGAGGGAGGCTGCTGAGACTAAAAACAGTAAACTCTACTGGGAAACTATTAATAGTCCATTTCTCAGTAGAGAAAATGTTCCAGAACTGACCTCATATGTGGCATGTAGCGACTGGGTTAATCATTTTTCTAAAATATTTAACCCTGAAGGGCCAACTTCTGAGTTACCACCACCAGATATAAATCCATGGTTGCCCCTTCCGTTGGCTATAACATTGGAAGAATGTCAGGAAGCAATTTCTTTAAGTAAAGGAGGCAAGGCACCTGGCCCCGATGGGGTCCCGCTGGATCTATATAAAGATGAAACAGCGTTATGGGCTCCCATTTTGACAAGGATTTTTAATTGTGCGGCTGAAAATGAATTCCCTCCTACCTGGGGTCAATCGATCATCATCCCTTTACATAAGAAGGGCGATAAGTCAGAGGCCTCTAATTATCGCCCAATTTCATTACTGGATGCCTCTGTAAAGGTGATGAGCAGGATTTTACTGAAGAGGCTAGAAGACTGGGCAACTGATTTTAACATCTTAACTAAAGTCCAATACGGTTTCCGCAAAGGCCTGGGTACACTGGACCAATGCGTAAATCTGGACCTTTTAATCAGTAAATATACTGTGGCTAAAAGTGGCAACCTCTTTTTATGTTTTGCTGATTTGAGCAGCGCTTTTGATTTGGTTAACCATAGTATTCTTTGGGAGGTTCTGCTCGATGCAGGGGCACCAAGGGAAATAGTGTATTTTTTAGCCAGACTATACGAAAAACTTTCATGTAAAGTCCGCTATGGCACCCTTGGCGAATGTACCCCGTTTTTTAAAGTGTCTCGGGGTATTCGTCAGGGTTGTGTTTTAGCCCCGCTTTTATTTTCCCTTTTTATTAATGGTGTAGACCGATCCTTGACCAACATTTTAGCAGATGCCCCCCTGATTGGTGGTAAACCTGTTCCGCTGTTACTTTATGCGGATGACGCTGTTCTTTTATCTCGAACACAGTTGGGCCTACAGCGCCTTATTGATAACTTCACGCAGTTTATACAAGCTAGGCAGCTCCGTGTGAATAAAACTAAGACATATGTAATGTCATGTGGGCAGGCAGCCAAGCAGGTAAAACATACTTTTTTCCTAGATAAAGAAAAGCTGACCTCTGTTAAATCTTTTTGTTATTTGGGAATTACATATAGTAACAGTGGGTCCTGGAATGCGGAATTTGATGCTGTAAAAATAAAAATGTTACGGTCCACTAGTAGCATTTTTCGTTTTGCCTCTAAACTTGGCTCACGAAGTATCTATGATATGATGAACATATATAATGTATGCTGTGTTTCCTCTGCTCTGTATGGGGCAGGGGTGTGGGGTCACTGTGAGGGTATTCTCTTGCAGAAGGAGGAAAATAAGTTCTTAAGGAGACTATTATGTGCTCCCCCTTCCGCCTCCATACAGTTGATCCATGACGAAGTTGGGATCGAGTACATCTCTGACTTGGCAGCAGTTCGGCCACTTTTATTGTGGCGATCTATTTGGGCCAAGCCGGAGACCCGATTCACTCAGGATATTATCCTTGACTGTATAGGTTTGGATCACTCCTCACGGGTATTATGGTTAAGATACATCCATCATTGGTATCTACTTTTGTTTAACATTAATGTGTTCCGTGAGCCAGAAAAGGTTGTATCCATTTCAAAAAAAGAAATTAAGATAACGTTCCTTAATTTTCGTAAGGCTGAGCGAGACAAAGCTGTTGGAAATCTTGCTACTTTGAAATTTTACAAAGATCTAAACTTAGCTTCTGGACTGCAATCCTATCTTGTATTTGTGACCCGCCCTTCCCACCAGTATGTTTTAACACGGGTCAGATTGGGTATTGTACACCACTTGGTTGCTTTTCCAAACACAAAGACTAGTTCAAACACACCCTGTCCGTGTGACGGTACTTCTCGTCAGAGTAGTTGCCATTTTTTACTTTTTTGTAATTTTTATAAGTATTTTAGGCTTAAATACCTCAAACCAATTTTTATCAAATATAACATCTGTACTACACAAACAGCATTGATATTTTTATCCTTACTAGTGAACGAGGAGATTTGTTTCTTCTTGGCTACTTTTATTTTAAAATGTACAGCTGCCAGGAAAAGTATTGTACTTTAATGTTGTTTACTGACCTGTCTGTACTTGTGCTATACAGCTGCCAGGGTTTATTCATGATGAAATTAATGTTATTATCCCTGTCTGTACATATTTGTTTTATTTTTCCTTGATTTTTATATCAATGTCTGTATTAAGGTATTTATGTAATGCCCCACAGTATTGAATGATTATTTAACAATTTTAATATACAGTTCCCAGCAAAGGCCTAGTAAGTAATTTTTACTGATTCCCAGTTAGTCCATGTAAGAACGTCGTGTATTTTATAAGAATATGTATGACCTATAGAGGCATGAATATCTTCTACTTGCTGCACTTTAGCCTTTTCCCTTTTCTAGGAAAGATTATTTTGTGATTTTAATATTTCAATTGTGTTTTTGCTTGTATGATTTGTATGTACAAATCGAATAAAAGCTTTTGAACTACGAACTACTATCCTGCTTCTTATAGGCAGCCAGTGAAGCTCCCGAATTGTGGGAGAGATAGAGGTATATTTTGGAATCCCCATGAGGATCCTTGCAGCGGCATTTTGGACAAGCTGAAGTTTGTTCACCACTTGTTCCTGTGCATTGAGCAGAAGGCCATTGCAATAATCCACCTTGGATAGTACCAAGGAGGACATTAGGGTTTTGCCAGCAGTAGGAGGAAGAAAAGGGAGCAGTTTCTTCACCATTCTCAAAGTGTAGAAAGAGGCCGAAACCACGGCATTGGCGTGACCAATGAACGTGAGCTTGCTGTCAAAAAGCACGCCCAGGTTTTTCACCTTGATTACTGGCAGTGGAGGCATACCCAGTTCCGGAGGCCACCAGACTGGAGACCAAGACGGGGTTAGTTCGCCAAAAACCAGTACCTCCGTCTTGTCGGAATTTAGCTTTAGGCAATTCTGGTTCATCCAGGTGCTGATGGCCTTCATGCCTGCCTGAAAATTAGCTGCCACAGCTTCTCCGTTTTTGTGTATTTCCAGGATCAATTGTGTGTCATCGGCGTACGATGTTAGCCCTATGCCAAATGACTTAATTACCCTCGCCAAGTCCGACACATAGATATTGAAAAGTGTCGGACTTAGCGAGGAGCCCTGGGGAACACCGCACGGGAGAGAGAAATCAGGGGAGCTGAAATTTCCCATCTTTACGGACTGTATCCTGTTTGCCAGAAAGGATGCTAACGTTGCTCTGGCCCTGCCCTGAATGCCAAGGGTGGCGACACGGTCGATCAGAGTAGAATGATCGACCGTGTCGAAGGCCGCGGATAGGTCCAGGAGTATCAGGACAGCGGCGCCGCCCCTGTCCATGATAATCCTGACCTCTTCTGACGCTTTTATTAGCGCTGTCTCTGTCCCGTGGCCCTTCCTAAACCCGAACTGCGTGTTATCAAGCAGATCGTTCTGGTCGATAAAGGTCGACAGCTGTTGGTTTATAACCTTTTCGATTATTTTTGAGGGGTAAGGAAGGGAGGCGATTGGACGGTAGTTTTTAGGCTCTAAGGGGTTTAGTGCAGGTTTTTTCAGGAGTGGTGTTACAGTTGCCCTTTTCCAAATAGCGGGGAATACACCTGTCTGAAATATAGCATGGCAGATATTGGTAAGTACTGGGGCGATTACGTCAGAAACTGATTTAATGATACGTGGGGGGCAAGGGTCCAGAGGGGATCCTGACTTAACAGTGTTTATGAATTCCATCATAGATGCAGGTGGCGAATTCCATCATAGATGCAGTCC